>NW_007728750.1:9072-11222 GCF_000696425.1 Galeopterus variegatus | reverse complement strand
GCAGAAAGAGCCAATCGATATTTTTCAGAAGAGAGTATATCCAGCTGCCCAAGACAGACAAGCATGGGGCCATTCTTAGGTTAAAATAGTACCTGTTTCATTATTGGTTAATGGGTACGATGACAAAAAAAATTGGCACATAGTAGTGATGGTCACACAGCATTGTGAAATGAATGGAATGAATAAATTCCACAGAATTGTACATTGAAAAATGATTAAAATGGCAAATCTTATGTTATATATATTTTACCACAATAGAAAAAAATAGTGTCTGTCTGCCCATTGCTATGTGCTTACCTGATAGGGTTTGCTAAAGCGGGAAGGAAAGAGACTGGAATTAATCTAAAATGAGGAAGTGGACTTATTAGTCTAATTTTTGTCACTGATAACAGAATGCCTGAAACTGAGTAACTTATGAGGAGATAAAACATCCTACAGTTTTGGAGGCTAGGAAGTCCGCAGTACCGGTAGCACATCTGGTGAGGGCTTTCTTCTCGGTGGGAGCTCTCCACCTAGTCTCATGGTGAGGCAGGCATCACACAGCAAGGGCCGAGCAGGAGCGCACATTGCACATGCTTTTGTTCTCTCCTTATAAAGCTCTGCACCCCCCGTGTACTCCCTGATAACCCATTAAATCATTAACCCATTAATTCATGATTGGATTAATCTGATTAATCTGATTTCCCACTCTCTTAACACTGTTACACTGGGGATCAATCTTCAATGAGTTTGGGGGGAACATTCAAACCACAGCAGTGGAGAATTAAAATCCTGTCCATGTAAGGGCAATTAGTGGCAGCAATGGAACCTCACCAGAGCAACAGATTCAAAGTCAACCCTCTGAGACAGGGAGTTTGAAGAGGGGTGTGATGAGGGATTGGTAAATAAATTACTTACATGGGTCTCTCTGGGTAGGGGACATAACCATGAAAAATACCCTCCCAGCACTGGGGCCCTATTCCAAGATAGGTAGATATTTTCCCTCCTCTCCTCTTCCTTTAAAAACATTTTTAATTGTGGTAAGATACACATAACAGAAAAGGTATCATTTTAACCATTGATAGTTATGTGATTCAGTAGCATTAAGTACATTCACATAGTTGTGCAGCCATCACCACCATCCCTGTCCTGAACTCTTTTTACCTTGCAAAACTGAAATCCTGTACCTATTAAACAATAACTCCCTGTTCCCGCTCCCCCAGCCCCTGACCGCCATCGTTCTACTGTCTGTCTCTATGAATTTGCCTACTCACAGTATCTCTTATGAGTGGAATCATACAGGACTTGTGCTTTCGTGACTGGCTTATTTCACTTAGTGTAATGTCCTTCAGTTTCATGCACGACGTAGCATGTATCAGAATTTCTTCCTTTTTAAGGCTGAATGATCTTCTATTGTATGTATGTACCACATTCTGTCTATCTGTTCATCCATCAATGGACACTTGAGCTGTTTCACTTTTTGGTTGTTGTGAATAATGCTGTTATGAACATGGGTGTACAAATAACTCTTCAAGAATCTGCTTTTGATGCTTTTGGGTATATACCCAGGAGTGGAATTGCTGGTTCATAGGGTACTTTTATGTTTCATTTTTTTGAGTAACTATCATACTGTTTTTCACAGTGGCTACCCATGTTGCTTTCCCACCAATAGTGAATAAAATTCCAATTTCGCCACATCCCCTGCCAACCCTTGTTATTTTCTGTTTCTTCTTTTTTTTTGTAGTAGCCTTCCTAATGGGTGTGAGTATCTCGCTGTAGTTTCGATGTGCATTTTCCTAATGACTAGTGGTGTTGAGCATCTTTTCATGTGCTTATTCACCATTTGTATATCTTCTTTGGATAAATGTCTGCTCAACTCCTTTACCCATTTTTAAATCATTTGTTGTTATTCTTGTTGAGTCCTTCCCCCGCTTCCTAAGATGCAGCATCTGCATGACTCTGGCTTTCTCTTCAGTCAATCTCGTTCAAGCATTGAAGCTTGCTATGTGATCTCAGTATGTTTTGGGGCAGTGATTTCCAAATTGTGCTCTACTGAACCCTCAGGAGTTAGTAGGAGCCCAGGGGACAACCGGGGTAGAAATGGGGTTGTGCCCACTCTTGCTTCTGCCAGAGCAGCTCTATTTTTACCTGGTTTACTATTGGGACTTCCA
>NW_007728750.1:7481-8580 GCF_000696425.1 Galeopterus variegatus | reverse complement strand
CAATGGCATTTGATGTTTTCCCTGCTAGAAAAAATTTGCAAAACACTTGTCATAGGGATAAATTTGGCTTTAATTACCTCTCGCAGCTCCACCTTGCTTGAAAACAAGACCTGCCGCTGTGTGCTTTGAATTGTTTTCTCAGAAGTGAGTTGAGGGGAAACATCACTTAGTTTACTTCTGTACGTAATTGTGGAATGGCCACTTCATATGAGGCAGCCTTGATCTCCATGGAGTTGCTCACAGCTGCTGGCTAGGGCTGGAATCTGCGACCTTGGAAATGACCAGGGGGGTTTTGGAGCTAGACAGTGATCCTAGCCTCATGTGCCTGATGTTATAGCCCCCTAGACCAGGCGCAGTTCTCTACTATGGGGCCAGTGGATTCTCTCCTGCTCACCCAGTCTCCTAAAGGTGACCCTGGCAATCGGTCAGGTGCTGAGGCTTGGCCCAGACACTGCCTGCTGACACCATTTTCTCTCTCCACTAGCTCTTCTCCAAACACTTTCTCTCTCCCACACCCCACAACCTTCTCTTTCTCCCCTCTCCTCCAAATCTCACGCACCATCTGTCCTGACTAGCTTCTCATCCACCTTTTGCTGCTTATCTCCTCTTCAGCAGGAAAGTGCTTCGGGGGCTGACAGCCTAATCTCTCCGCTGATCCCGTGTTTCTGAATTCATCATTCCGCCCCTCCTGCCCCCGCTGCTGCATCCCCTGCATTGCTGCCCAGGCTCAGCAGGAGGAAGAGGAAGAAAGAGACAAAAAGGTGGGCCAGTCATTTCAGGGCCAGGCAACGAGGCTGTGGACACCTCGAGGCCCTGTGGTTCTGACAGTGGCTGAAAGAAGGGACTCTGTCCTCACCGCTTCTGCAAGGAAGCCACTCATGGCCATCTCAGCTCTGAGATCTGCCCCGTCAGGTCTCCAGTTAACACCTCGAGCAAGGTCACCTGCAGAGTAAGCTTTCTTTTCAGATGGTAGCTGTAAACGGTGTTTCCTTTTTCTGTTTTTTATTTTTTATTTGGGAGAAGCTGGGGTTTATCACCTACTAAGAGGGCAGGAAACTCAGTTGCAAAAACGGTACCTTAAAACAGACTATGATTTACA
>NW_007728750.1:5816-7389 GCF_000696425.1 Galeopterus variegatus | reverse complement strand
TACTAAGAGGGCAGGAAACTCAGTTGCAAAAACGGTACCTTAAAACAGACTATGATTTACAGATGGAGGCCATTGAAATACATGGTGCGTCCACAGAATTTCTTTAGATGCACATTTTTCATGTCTGTTTCACCTCAAAAAATGTGCTCCTCCGTCCCATTCTGTCCCGTCCTGCACCATGGAGGATAAAGGCTCTGCTTCACATACTGCCATTGGTAACACCTCACATTTTTAAGACCCTTTAACACTTCCAGAACATTGTCCTTTTATTTTTTCTTTTGCAAGTATGACAAGTTCTTCCTACGTGCCTTCTCCCCTTTGAAATCTGGCAGATGGGCTGAAACTTTTTTTGCTGCTGGCTCATTTTAGCATACTATAGTATAAAATAAGGTGCTTCAAGAACAGTATTGAAGTGCTGAGAAGGGCACTTTTGGGAAATGAAACTCAGGTAGTGTGTGCACTCTCTGGAAAGGGGGAATTATGATAAAGCGCTAGAGTTTTGTCACTGTTACTGAACGAGCATGTCTTGGAAGTAAATTGTCATTACTGCAGCTGTTCTCTTCTTTTACTTCTCTTTCTTCAGCCCTAACATGTATCAGATAATAAAATATATTTCTGGAACAAATGGGAAAAANAGAATAGTATTCCATTTTGTTTATATACCACATTTTCCTTATCCAGTCATCTATTGACGGACATTTGGGTTTGTTCCAACTCTTGGCTATTGTAAATAGAACTGCAATGGACATGAGAGTGCAGGTACCCTTCAACATGATGATTTCCATTCCTTTGGGTACATAATTTATGGTATATTTATACAATGGAATGCTACTCAACAATAAAAAGAAATGTATTGTAGATATACATAATTAACACAAAAGACTTTTACAGAAATTATGTTGTGTTAAAGAAGCCAGACACAAAAGAGTAGATATTGTACGATTCCATTTATGTGAAGTTCTAAAACATGCAAAACTAATCAGTAATGATAAAAATTAGAAATGTGAATGCCTCTGTGGAGCGTGGGGTAGGGATCAACTGAGATTGGCACGAGGGAACTTTCGAGGGTGATGGAGCCATTTCAGATCTTGATGCCGTGGGTAACATGGGATTTATGTTTGTCAAAACTCATCAAAACCTGTTGAACTCAAAACTTCTGATTTTGCATTTCTTTTTTTTTTCCCCCTTTTTGTCTTTTTTTTTCGTGTCCGGCAACGGATCGCAACCCTCAGTGTCGTGCCTGTACCGGACCGGGACCGGCAACGGGATCGCAACCCTCGGTGCTGCGCCCGCACCTCGTTCAGCCAGTGAGCGGGAAACGGTCTGTATGTGGGATCTGAACCCTCGGCGGGAGTGCCGCCGCGCTCCCAAGCGGCGCACTGTAGCAGTGCGCCACTGGGCTGGCCCTGATTTTGCATTTCACAGAATATAAATTTTACCTCAAAATAAAGAACTATAAACAAATATTTTTTAAAAAAAATTCATAGCAAATGTGGGTGCAATGTCCCCAAACCCAGACCCAAGGATCTTCTTTGAATTTCTGGTGCCGTATCTGTGATTCTCTAGCCTGGCT
>NW_007728750.1:0-410 GCF_000696425.1 Galeopterus variegatus | reverse complement strand
GGTTATACAGAGGGAGAAGCAAATCTCCAAAGCTCCAATACTCAAGAATATTGAGAATGAATGGGTGCATGTCCTCTACCACAACGGCAGCCACTGTCCAAGGTGCTGAACATCTACCGCGTGTTAGCACATGTATCTTTAGCTTCGGATTCTGGTGACTTCTATTTGACCTCTCCCAGGAATTCATATTTAAGTGAGAGACAAGATTTTGGTGAAGAGAATCTAAGGTGGGTTTTGGCCACTGACTTTTGGAGAGACATTTCCAGAAAATAGAAGAGACATTTATTTGAAAACAAAAATAATTGCAGTTTTCTTGAAAAACTTTTTTTCTGGCCAGCTGGGAAGATAGCCCCCTCTCTACTCTTCCTGCCCCAGCCATTTTTTGTGCTTCATGATTTTGCTCCTCAGAT
>NW_007728749.1:248839-283008 GCF_000696425.1 Galeopterus variegatus | reverse complement strand
CAAATTGTCAGTCGTTTATCAACATTTCTACTTCCTTGTGTTCCCATAACAGTTCGGTTTTCATCTGTGGTAGCAATAAAGCTTATACCCATTTGCCCATTAACTGGACAGGGTTATGTGTTTTGGCTCTCCTTCTGCCTGATGTAGATATTATATCTGGGAGTGAGCCCGTCCCTGTCCCTACTTTTGAGTATATAGCTGGAAGATCTAAAAGGGCTGTACAGCTTATTCCTTTACTTGCTGGTTTGGGAATTTCTTCAGCAGTTGCTACTGGAACTGCCAGTCTCGCCCATTCTCTATCTCAATATACAAAATTGTCTACCCAGCTGATTTTGGATGTACAAGCCCTTTCCCAAACTATACAGGACCTCCAAGACCAATTAGATTCCCTGACAGAAGTAGTCTTACAAAACAGAAGAGGTCTCGATTTACTAACTGCAGAACAAGGAGGTGTTTGTTTAGCCCTACAGGAAAGATGCTGCTTCTATGCCAACAAGTCCAGTATAGTCAGAGACTGTATCAAACAACTACCAGATGACTTAGGAAAGAAAAGAAAACAAACAACTACCAGATGACTTAGGAAAGAAAAGAAAACAACTGGCAGAAACCCCCCTTTGGACTGGACTTAATGGATTCCTGCCTTATCTCTTACCCTTTTGAGGGCCACTTGTGGGCTTGCTTCTTTTCCTTTCTTTGGGGCCCTTTTTACTTAATAAAGTCACAGCCTTTGTTAAACAACAAATTGAGGCTATTCAGACAAGGCCTATACAGGTCCATTATCAATGCCTTGAGATGAAAGAACAAAGTGGTGCCTATATACCACCACATTCACCTTAACAAATGCTGCCTCTGTGAGCTGAACTGGATAGCCAAAGATGGGTAAGAGGGTAAGTCCCCCGCACCACCCTAAACAAAAGGCTGCCATTAATGGCAACCCATTTCTATGATGAGTACCATGCTCGGGATGGGTTACGCCAACCTAAGACAGGCACAGTTCCTGAGAGATTCTCTTGGTTTGAAAAAATAAAAAAGGGGGACCTGTCCAGGGCCAAAGAGCCCAGTCATAGCCTGCCCAGGGTCATGAAGCCCTTCCAATAGCCCTCTGGCACTAAAGATATAAATGCTGTGACCTTTCCACCCTTTTCTCTTTCTTACTGCTTGCACAGCCCTAGGCATAGATAACACCACTGCATTGCTTTACATAGCTGAGAAATGTTCTGTTTCCCAGAATGACTTGCCCTGTGGTTTTTCCTGGAAAACATCTGCATACTTCCTTATCTGCTGATTCCCTCCTGCTGGGTATATAAGCTGTGACCTTCTGGCTAATAGATGAGACTTGATCAGAATACTGTCTTGTCTCCATTTCTTGTGTCTCTTGTCCCATCCAATTCCCACTCCCCCCTCCAGGGTCTGCGTTGAATATCCCACAGGTCGGGACAAGGACCGGACGGGTTCACTGCAGAGTTCTACCAAACCTTCAAAGAGGAACTGATATCCATTCTCTACAAACTGTTCCAAAAGACTGAAACAGAGGCCATGCTCCCAAACTCATTCTATGAGGCAAACATCACCCTGACACCAAAAACAGGCAAAGATGCATCAAAAATAGAAAACTACAGGCCAATATCCTTGATGAATATAGATGCAAAAACCCTCAATAAAATACTAGCTAACAGACTACAGCAACACATACAGAAAATTATACACCATGATCAAGTGGGATTCATCCTAGGGATGCAAGGTTGGTTCAACATATGCAAATCAATAAATGTGATACACCACATCGATAAAAGCAAAGACAAAAACCATATGATCATCTCTATAGATGCTGAAAAAGCACTTGACAAAACTCAACATTCTTTCATGATAAAGACTCTCTAAAAGTTATGCATAGATGGAAAGTATCTCAACATAATTAAAGCCATATACAATAAGCACACTACCAATGTCATCCTGAACAGGGAAAAGCTTTCAGCTTTTTAAAAACAGGAACTAGACAAGGATGCCCACTCTCACCACTCCTATTCAACATAGTGTTGGAAGTACTAGCCAGAGCAATCAGAGAAGAAAAGGAAATAAAGGGCATCCAGATTGGAAAGGGTGAAGTCAAGCTGTCCCTTTATGCAGATGATATGACCCTATATATTGAACAGCCTAAAGCCTCTATTAAAAAAAAAAAAAAACTCCTAGAGTTGATAAATGGTTTCAGCAAAGTTGCAGGATACAAAATCAACACACAAAAATTAGTAGCATTTCTATACTCCAACAGTGGACATGCAGAAAAAAGAAATCAGAAAAGCTAGCCCATTGACAGTTGCCACCAAAAAACCAAAATACTTATGAATAAAACTGACCAAAGATGTGAAAAATCTATACAAAGAGAACTACAAACCACTTTTCAAAGAGATTAAAGAGGACACAAGAAAATGGAAAGATATCCCATGCTCTTGGATTGGAAGAATTAACATGGTGAAAATGTCCATATTACCCAAAGTGATCTACAGATTCAATGCAATCCCCATTAAAATTCCAATGACATTTTTCTCTGAGATTGAAAAAGCTAACCAGACATTTATATGGAACAACAAAAGATCACGCATAGCCAAAGCAATCCTGAGCAAAAAAGAAAGCTGGAGGCATAACACCACCTGGCTTTAAACTATATTACAAAGCTATAATAACCAAAACAGCATGGTACTGGGATAAAGATAGACACACAGATCAGTGGAATGGAATAGAGAACCCAGAAATCAATACATACACATACAGCCATATGATATTTGACAAAGGCAGCAAATCTACATACTGGAGAAGAGACCGCCTTTTCAACAAGTGGTGATGGGAAAACTGGATACTTATATGTAGGAGAATGAAACTAGAACTGTATCTTTCACCATATACCAAAATCAACATAAGATGGATTAAAGAATTAAATATACATCCTGAAACAATAAAAATCCTTAAAGTAAACTTAAGGGAAACACTCCAGGAAGTAGGAGCAGGTACAGACTTCATGAATAGGACTCCAAAAGCACAGGCAACCAAAGGAAAAATAAATAAATGGGATTATATCAAACTAAAAACCTTCTGCACAGCAAAAGAAACAGTTACCAGAGTTAAAAGACAATAGCCAAGAGCTGGAACCAGCCCAAATGTCCATCATCAGATGAGTGGATATGGGAAATGTGGTATATCTACACAATGAAATACTACAGTGTTATAAAAAAGAACAAAATACTACCATTCACAACAACATGGATGGACTTAGAGAAAATTATATTAAGTGAAACAAGTCAGACACAGAGAGAGAAATACCACATGTTCTCACTTACTTGTGAGAGCTCTAGATAATAGATAGATAGATAGATAGATAGATAGATAGATAGATAGATAGATAGATAAACAAACAAAAAAACAAACAATAAGTGGGGGATAGAAGACAGAACAACTACAAATATTCCTTGAACTATTTAAATCAAGAGAACAGATATGATGGGGGAGAGGGGTGGAGAGGAATGGGTAAAGAGGCATGAAAATCAACTACAATGTATATTGAGAAGTAAAATTTTAAAAAATTTTTTTAAATGAAGAATTGGAAATCAGAGACCTTCTAATGCAAAGGTGTATATATGATCCTCCTTTAAGTGCTGGACTCTTCCTGGAAGGATTTATTTTATCAGACTTCTAAAAGTGGAATGCAATTATTCACTAACACTCAGGAGAAAAAAATCCATTGCTATCAGCACTTAATTGTGTTCTGCAATATGAAATTCCTTATTCAATCTTTTCACAGGCAGCAAGTAAGAACAGTTAGAGGGCAATTTCCCAGGAAAAATAGTCTACATTTACTGTCTCCACTTCCACACTTTTCTTTCTTTTTTTTTGAACAGAAGTAATGACTTATTTGTAATGGCAATGAATGAAACTGACAGTCTCTGGTGAGAATCAAGCAGTTATCCAAGAGCTTTAGATCTGATTGCAGTATGGTCTTCCAGAGCCTTTTGTACCTCAGTTGCTTTCTTCTTTCACTCATAGTTGCCTAGGCTGGCATACCACCAAAACTAAAACATGAAATTCTCATTGTTTCTTATTCACCTCACTCGGACTGAACCATTTTTACATTTTTCATTCACCTCTTAATTCACTGCAATCTGATTTTGTCTCTCATTTCAGTGGAAATCACTCTTGAAGTCACCAAGAACTCCTTAATTGCCAGTCCCAATGGCACTTAGCTCACACATTGTCTTCTTTGGGGAGCCTTCCTTAATCTCATAGACAGGGCAAGATGCCCTTTCACCTGTTCTGCCAAAGCAGTCTGAGCCTCTCTCTATTATGGTACCTACCATACTAGATTGTAATTATTTACAGCTATGTTATTCCCTGTGGACTTTGATTTCCATGAGGTCAGACGCTGTGTCTTATTCAACTTTGTATCCCCAGCATCAAGTATGATAATATCTGAATTACCAATAATTACAAACAACAACAAAAGAAAGAAAGCAAAATAAAGTTGTAGAGCACTAAAATAAAATAAAATACTGCTGAGGATGTGGAACAATTGGAACTCTCATGTATCACTGGTGAGAATGTAAAATGGTATATCCATTTTGGAAAAGAGTTCAGCATTTTCTTAAGAAAAAGTATATATATATATATTTTAGAAAAATATTAAGAAAAAGTATATATATATATATATATATATATATATAATACTTTTCTCCTAAGTATTCTCTCAACAGCAATAACAACATTTATTGCCCAAAGACCTGTACACAAACATTCATAGTGGCTTTTCCACCACTAAAAATTGGAAAAAGACAAAAATATTCATCAACAGATTGGTGTATAAGCAAATTGTGAAATATACATTTAAAAGACAGCAATAAAAATGAATGTTTTATACATGTTAACAACATGAATGAATTTCAAAATTATTATGCAGAATCAGAGAAAGCAGGTCAAAAACAAACAAAAGCCATTACATACTCTATGACTCCATTTATATAAAATTCTAGAAAACCTGAATTAATCTGTAGTGACAGAGAGCAGATTAGTAGTTGCTTAGGAATATGAGTAAAGGGAGGAAGAATTACAAAGGGAAAAGAGATGACTTTTGAGAGCAATACAAATGTTTGTTATCTTATTGTGATAATGGTTTTATGGGTGTATATATTTGTCAAAATTCATCAAACAGTAAATTTTAAATTTTTTCAATTAATATTATGTTGTGCTTTTCAAAATACTGTAAAGTTTTTTTAATGAATGGATAATTCTACACACTTTCTTTAAAAAAAAAAACTTGCATCAAAGTAGATGTAGAAGGAAGCTTCTTCAATCTTGAAATAGATAACTACAAAAACCCACCACTAATATCCTCTTTAATTGTAAATATTGATTTCTTGCCCCTGAATGTTAGGAGTAAGGCAAGAATATCCCCTCAAACCGTTTCTTTTCAACACTATACTAGAACACTTAGCTAGTGCAATAAGGTAAGAAAAACAAATAAAAAGTATATAGATCAGAAAGAAAGAATCAAAACCCTCTTTTTTAGTAGATAACAGGATTTTGTACATAAAAAAATGCCAAAAAGCAAATACAAATTACTAGACCTAAGAAATGAATATAGCAAAGTAACTGGATACAAGGTTATAAGACAATAAACAGTCTTTCTATAAACCAGAACTAACATTTAAAAAATAAGATTCAAAATAATCCCATATTTAATAGCATTAAAGAAGATATAATTTTTAGGAATAAACTTAACATACAGTTTGATTCCATTTATATGAAGTTCAAGAACAGGCAAAACTGGTCTGTTGGGCTGGAAATCAGAATAGCCACTACATCTAGTATGGTTGGGAATGTTGTTATCAATAATGCAACATTGGGAAGGGGCATGAGGAATTTTCTGGCACAATGAAAATGTGTTTTTAGCTTGATCCTATTAGTGGTTACCATTTACACACTTAGGTAAAACTTCTCAAGTCATATGGTTAAGTGTTGCATTTTACTGCATGTAAATTATACCTCAATTTAAGGGGAAAAAAAGATGATGTTTGTGGAAGAAATTAAACACTTTCTGATGTACTTTACCCTTCTGACAATATATAAGCAGAAAGAAGAAATATATGGTTCAGTAGTCACTCATTTGTTGATTTGTTCATTCATTTTACAAATATTTATTATTTCCCTTTTCCTACATATGAAAACCAAGTGAGAGAAAGAAGAATTGATGGCTTATTGTGGGAGGAGTTGGCATTTGACTGCCTGTGGTTAGACCAGTCTGTATGTCGGGTTCAGAACCAGGACCAGGAAAAGGATGAGGCAAGTGAGAAACCTAAAATGCAAAATTTGGTACATCACTCACTCAGCTTCTTGCAAGTGCTGAGCCTAAGTGTGAGTGCTTCTTTAAATTCTGCTCCCCAAGTGCCTCACTTGACTTATCTTAATCCCTTATATGGACAAGGCAAACGTGGTTTTCTAGAACAGCTTTCTGAAAATCCTTGGGACTTCTGCCAGTTCTCAGCAAGGAATTAAAGCATCGATTTTGTCAAAGTGTATTTAGAAATTATATCTGAGGCTCATTTCTGGGTTCAGATTTGTGATTTGGGTTTGATTTGGTGAAAAGGTTTTGTTTTTTTTATTAATCCCACAATGTCAAATTTTATTTGATTGTGCATGGGGGCTTTAAGAGAGCAGTGATTTCCAACTCAATAATACAGATTTCTTTAAAAAATAAGACAAGCTAGTATTTACTGAGCACATACCATATGCCAGGTTCAGCATTATATCATTTAAGGCTTAAAATTTTGTAATGCTTACAAAATGATTACTATTAATTTCCTCTCAGTATGACTGTCTATAGTCACAGGGCTGATAAGAGGTAGGGCCAAGTTTCAAACCTAAAGCCTAAGCATGCTTAATAATTACAATATAATTTTACAGGATTTACTTTTCACCTTAAGGTTTGTATTTTTGAGGTAATATTAACTAGTTCATATTATAAGGCTGTGAGCAAGAGAGACCTGGAAAATAGTAACTTAAACACAAAAGCATATATTCCCCTTTGGTAGAGGCAGGCAGTCAAAGGCTAATGTGGCAGCCCTGTGCATTTATCAAGGGTCCAGGTTTCTTCTATTCTTTTACTCTTCTACTCTACTAGTATTCTGTGTCCTTGCCTTCCAGCATCAAGGTCTCTTCATGGTCCAAGAGTGGCTCCACAACCTCCAGCTGTACGTTCTACACTGCAGGCAGCAGGATGGAAGAAGGAAAAAGAGAAATGCCCTCCATTTCTAGTTTAAAGACCCCTCATGGAAGCACCATACTGCACACACTTTTGCGTCCATCTCATTGAACAAAATTTAGTTACATGATCACATTGACAGGAACAGAGGCTAGAAAATGCAGAATTTCAGGTGAAAAAATTTTCATTCAGAAATAAAGAGAGAATGAGCATTGAGATCAATGGAGAACTCCTGTTATATTAGTCCCTGATGCACTTGGACTCAGGTACATGCACGTGACCCACAAAAAGTTCATAATGCTTTTGAATTGCTTGTACTGCTTTGGGCACAGTTTTTGTCAATAATTCCTGTGGAACTATACACTTCTGCTTTTAAACAGTAGGTTTTAAAATAAAAAGTGAGAATGTCCATACTACCCTAAGTGATCTACAAACTCAATGCAATCCCCATCAAAATTCCAATGACATTTTTCTCTGAAATGGAAAAAAATTATCCTAACATTTATATGGAATAACAAAAGACCATGAAAAGCCAAGCAATTCTGAGCAAAAAAATAAAGCTGGAGGCATAACACTACCTGACTTTAAACAATACTACACAGCTATAATAACCAAAACAGCATGGTACTGGCATAAAAACAGACACAAAGATCAATGGAAGAGCATAGAGAATCCAGAAATTAACCCATACACCTACAGCCATCTGATCTCTGACAAAGGCACCAAGTCTACACACTGTGGAAGAGACTGTCTCTTCATCAAATGGTGCTGGGAAAACTGGTTAGCCATATGTAGGAGAATGAAACTAGACCCGTACCTCTCAGCATATACCAAAATCAACTCAAAATGGATTAAATAATTAAATATACACCCTGAAACAATAAAACTCCTTAAAGAAAACATAAGGGAAACACTCCAGGAAGTAGGAGCAGGTACAGACTTCATGAATAGGACTCCAAAAGCACAGGCAACCAAAGGAAAAATAAATAAATGGGATTATATCAAACTAAAAACCTTCTGCACAGCAAAAGAAACAATGAACAGAGTAAAAAACAACCAACAGAGTGTGAGAAAATATTTGCAAAATATACATCTGACAAAGGTGTAATAATATCCAGAGTATACAAGGTACCCAAACAATTTACAGCAAAAAAACAAATAACCCAATTAAAAAATGGGCAAAGGAGTGGAATAGGCATTTCTCAAAGGAAGAGATATGAATGGCCAACAGACACATGGGAAAATGCTCAACATCACTCAGAATTTGAGAAATACAAATCAAAGCCACACTGAGATACCATCTCACTTCAGTTAGGATGGCTAATATCCAAAAGACTGAGAATGATAAATTCTGGTGAGGTCGCAGAGAAAAAGGAACCCTCCTACACTGTTGGTGGGACTGCAAAATGGTGCAGCCTTTATGGAAAATGGTTTGGAGGTTCTTCAAATGATTACAGATATATCTACCATAAGACCCAGCTATTCCACTTCTGGGAATATACCCAGAGGAATCAAAATCATCATGCAAAAGGGATACCTGTACCCCAATGTTTGTTGCAGCACTATTTACAATAGCCAGGAGTTGGAACCAGCCCAAATGTCCATCATCAGATGAGTGGATATGGAAAATGTGGTATATCTACACAATGGAATACTACTCTGCCATAAAAAAGAATAAAATACTGCCATTCACAGCAACATGGATGGACTTTTAAAAAAAAACTATATTAAGTGAAATAAGTCAGGCACAGAAAGAGAAATACCACATGTTCCCACTTATTTGTGGGAGCTAAAAATAAATAAATATACAAACAAATGGTGGGGAGGGGAAGAAGACACAACAATCACAATTCCTTGAACTTGTTAAGACAAATGAACAGATATGATGTTGAGGGGTGGAAGAGGGAGGGGGGGAGGGAGGAATCAGTAAAGGGACACAAAAATCAACTACATTGTATATTGATAGGATAAAATTTTTAAAAAGTGAGAGCACAGTGTTTGAAAAGAGGAAGAAACAGAACCTGCATTACTTATATTCTCATTGTATGTGATCACTCAAATTTTTATTTTTATTTAAAATCTGATATTTATTGGTAAAGAGACATGGAAATCAACCACACTGTATATTGATAAATTAAAAAATAATTTTAAGAAAATATTATAAAAAAGTAAATTAAATCTAAAATTTATTGTAAAATAGAATTTTTATGAATCTTCGACAAATATATCCTAATGTTGAAGACTTGTCCCATTGGTATGCCTGTGGTTTGGGTCAAAAAATAAATACTTTTCCAAATAAAAATTAATTTAAAAATATGTTTTGATAAATCATGACTGAAGACAGATTGGCATATTTGGCTATAATGTCTATTGAACATGAATATGCAAAGATCAGTTTGGATGAAGTCATTGACAATTTGCAGAAGACTCAAAAACTGAAATTGTGTTATTATTCATTACTGCAAAAACCAGTAAGAAGTGTAAGATTCACCTTTTTAAAAAACATATACTTTTTTGACTAGAAAGTATTAACTCTGCCTTTTTTTTTTTCTTTGTTTATTTTTTTTCCAGCACTATTGTACAAGTTCAGTCACTGAACATTTTCACTGTTGGCATTTCTTTTCTAGTCATTATTATTACTTGTTTTATTTAAGGTTATTACTGAAAATAATTCTCTCATAGAGAGGAGAGAGGATGTTAAAAAATGATCTGCTCCAGTTGTCAAAGAAATCATGTACACCACTGATACATACAAACTGTGGTGATCTTCATTTTCTATAATGTGAAAAAATAGGTGATTTTCTTCATATTTAAAATTTGTGTAATACCACTCACTAAGCAGGGTGTTATAAAACGTAACTAACTAATGCTGTTGGAGCACAATGAAATCCTTAGAAGAAATGCAAAAAGAACGAAATATTACCTTCATTTTTGTCTATCCCAACCACCAGCGTTTCCCCTCAAAGCTTATTTGGATGCATTTTTTAAGAGATTCAAAATCTGGCAGGAAGTTGAAGAATTTACATATGAAATCTACATACAGAAAATATTAGTACTCCAACTCAGTGCATCAGATGTTACTATATTTGGTTCTGCCCACCATACCTGTAAAACAGCATGACTCACCTGAGAACACCCACAGGGGAGTTAAAAACAGTAGCAACAACAACAACAGCAACAGCCATAACAGCAACAACAAGAACAAAAGGAATCCTAGATACCATGACATGAGTAGAATAGTGGGAGAAACAAAGTAAAGAGATGTGGAGAGATGTCAAGAGCAGGTGTTGCTTTGTCTTGTTTTTGTTTGGTTTGCCATGGCTCAATTGTAAAGGGGAGTGGCTCTGGCATGACTAGTTTCTGCTTGCTCCCCTCTTACTGCCAGTTCTGTGCTATTGCTTGAGGAGATATTCTGAAAACCGATCTGTAGGCTGCTCCACTAGCCTTTCTAATTTTGTCAGTATCCAATTCTCTATTTGGAAAAGTAGCTGAAAGTAGCTCATGTGGATTCTGTTAGCTGCAACTAAATATAGCACTCAACCAAGGCAAGCTTCAGTAGTTGTTGCTTCTACGATTATTACTATTAATTGACAGAGGCAGATTTCAGCCCTAAATAAGAAATTTCAAACAATTAAATTAAAATGGAATGGGCTACCTATGGAGATTGTGAGTTAACCCTCTCCAGAGGTTTCTAAACTGTGGAGGCATAAAGAGATAGAGATTCGCCATAAAATATGCTGGCTTTTGCTGTGACCCCTGAAATTGTTTCCAGTGCCGAGATTTAGTAATTCTATTTTTAAAAGGTGCTGCTGGTGAAACC
The DNA here is from genome assembly GCF_000696425.1 of Galeopterus variegatus. Taxonomy (NCBI): domain Eukaryota; kingdom Metazoa; phylum Chordata; class Mammalia; order Dermoptera; family Cynocephalidae; genus Galeopterus; species Galeopterus variegatus. Next base: position 271,945 of record NW_007728749.1, on the reverse strand, counting down.
CACAGGAGCTGTGAGGGTGTGAATCATTTTATTCAAAGAGACAGAAAGAGTGAAAATGAATCCCTTCTTCCCCTTGCACTTCCAACCCATTATAACACTTGCTGATGAGGCATCTCCACCTGCAGTTAGCAGCTAGCACAGTACCAGCTAGAGAAGCTGGAAAAAATCACTTTTTAACACTGGCATATAATTCTTGTCTCCATAGAGATTTTGTTTAGTTCTACTATTTGAAAAAAAATTTTTTAATTGGTTTAAACGTGATTGCAAACACTATATGCTTTTAATTGTTTAAACAAATTACATGAGAATGAGATATAATGAGATGAATTTTTTAAAGTGAATTTAACTTCTTTTTTATACAATTTAATCGATTCAGATATTTATGTAGTAAATATAACTAAGCACAATCTTGTATGTGGTGTATTACACTACATTCAAAATTGTGAGAAAACAATAAAGTAAAAAATAATCTTAAACTAACAACCTTCCAATTAACCAGTATATTCCCCATTAGCTGGAATTCCTTCTTAAATCACCATATTGGATGAAGGAGTAAATAATTATGAAAATAGATTATATGTATCTATATATCTAACATAAACTTAACTTTAACACTATATAACAAGTGTGTGTGTGTGTGTGTGTGTGTGTGTGTGTGTGTGTATGTAGTTCCTGGTAATCTGTATAAATCCCCACAATCAAAGTTTGGCATATGGACAGTTGGAATATATCACAAATGCCCAAAAAGACTATCTAGAAATACTCTGAGAACCATTATATTTAAATAAAAATGTATCTAGGACCACTATATAACATTTATTAATGAGTTGAATTAAGGGAGAATTTCTAACATTTTGACTTTCAGTAGAATACACAGTTCCCTGGCCATTTGTGGTAGTCAGTGTCATGCGAAATACAACATAAGTCCTGGCCTCAGCAACTTACATACATGGCAACAAGATCACACAGAGCATCTTCCTTGCTGGAAAGCCAAGACCTTTGGACAATTCAGCTACACAGATTCTCTTCTGGACTCTCTTTTCTGTCTTTCCAGCCTTTTCTGGAAATGACTCAGCCATTCTACTCTCTTTAATTCTCACTATAGGCAGGTCATGCCCAACACAAATATCCAACATCCCAATTACTATTTCGAGAAACAGACATACATTTCCTTCAGCTCTCGATATGTGGCTTTTCTATTAGAGTCACCACATCCTGGAGTGAATTGATCATTTTCTCATTACTACACTGGTACAACTTACCTATGTCTGGTAGTGGCACCACTGATCAATAATTAACAGTAGCCAGGTGCTTAGAACTTGCCAGGTACATAGTGAGCACCTAAAAAATGTTAGCTATTATTAGTATTATCATTCAGTCTTCAGACTTTTATTCTTTGACGTCTTTGAGCCATTTGGCTGCTGCTTCTTCCCTATAATGATTACTTACCAAATGTTTGATTCTACTTTTGTATATCACTTGTAATTGTCTCTTTTGCCCCAACCTCCCCATATCCCTGAGTTAGAGCCATCATTATCTTTGACTATTGAAAAAAATCACAGCACTAATAATGGCAGCTAACATTTTTTGATATACACCATATACTAGGCACTCTGTCAAGCACTCTGCCTATTTGTTTTAGCCAGGATTGTGTTCAGCTACAGGTAACAAACCCAACTACAGTGATTTGAACCAATGTGTATTTACTTTTTCACATGGCAAAAAGTTTGGAGGTACCAATCCAGGTCAACCCAGCTAGTCAAGAAAGTTATCAAGAATCCAGATTCTTTCTTCACCACAATTTTTAATTTTTCTACTCAGCAGGAAGGGAAGGCTGTTGAAAATCCATGCACCACATTGACTTCTGAGGCATAAGAAAAAAAGGGGGAAGGAGGAGGTAAAATGCATATGACAACTGAGTCTGTTGAGGAAGTTGTCTCATACATCAGCAAACCAACAGCTTTCCCAGAAGCCCCATCCAATAGTAATCTACTTACAATTCTTCAGCCATAATAGCATCAAATGGCTACCCCTGCATTCAGGAAAGCACAGAGATGAAGTATTCTAACTGAGAAAACTGTCGGCTTATCCACACCCCCAAATGTGGTTCTGTTAGAAATGCAAAAGTGGAGAATTGAGATTTGTTGGGCAACAAATAGCATCTTGCACACTGTTAACTCATTCAATCCCCATTGCAATGCTATAAGGTGGGCACTCATACCCCCATTTACAGAGGAGCAAACAAAGGGCTACAAAATTTAATAACTTGTCCACAGCATGCACATTCATCAGTTAGGTATTACTATATTTCCATTTTACAAATGAGGAAATTGAGCCTTAGAAAAGTTGAGTAACTCTTTCAGAAACCAGGATTCAAGCCTGGTCTGTCCAACTGCAGAATAATACAGTAATACCAGATCTATCATCTGGACAACGACTAGAGTCTTCCTGTCCCCACTCCATCTCTTATCCTATAACCTGCAGGTAGATAAATCATTCTAAAGTATACTTTTGATTGTGCCTTCGATCTGCTAATAAACCTACCATAACACATTTAGGAGATGCTTCTTGGAGCTCTGTGTCACATTCTGCCTGCTCACCCTTGCTTCCAGCTGCAGATGTGGTAGAAGGAGACTGTGGATGCTGACAGCTCTACACCTTATGCACCTGCCACATACCTCCACTTGGTCCTCAGGACTTTATCTAAAGTTGAAGGAGCTTGCTCATCCCATATGTAAGGGAAAGTGGGTATTAACATCCCCAGAAACAACCCTTAAACAATGGAGAAAGTGAATTAGTGGATAAATGCTTTAGCCTCTGATGCTGTTCCTCCAAGGAAGGGACAGTTCTGAGGCAAATGTAGTGCCTGTGGGAATGTACCTGTAGACCTTCACCTCCAGGGAGCATCACTGACCGAGGGCCCAACGGCTGTGCTCTGAAACCCATCGCCATGTTTACAATGAAGTCACACTTACCACAGGCTGCTCCTATCCAGTAACTGAGCCAAGGTCTATTCCTGGAAGTCATGGGAATCTTCTAACAGGCAATTTTTACCCTAAGGCTTCAACAGCTTCACTGAAATTTCCTTAGACTGTGTGATAGTCTGAAATGCTCCACCCTTCTCATTTTTATCTCACAGACACTTCCCCTAATGAGATTATTGCATGTATAATATAGTCTTGCTGTCTCTTTCTTGGAGGACCTTGACTAATACGGATCCTCGCTTCATCTCTAATGGACCTACACTAATACACATCCTCAGTTTATCTCTGATGGGCTGAGCTAGGGTTGCCCAAAACAGTAACAAGATCAAAATGCACCTGTTACTGGCTACTCTCTCTTTTCTTGTCTCACTTGCCCTGGGATCACCCCCCAAATAAACTATTTGCAACCCCCAGGTTTCTCATTTTGGAAAGTCCTAATCTAAAATAAGCCTATTTTAACAGAATATTATTAATGTCTAAACCCTTTGGGCAGACGTTCAGAGCCTGTCGCATTTGCCCTGAAACCACTATTTCTTCTTGCCCCCTTTCTCCCATCCTAGCATTCAGTAAACTTATCTTATTCTCACTTTCCCTGTCCTCCTCTGGGTATTTATGCTTATAATATTCCTAAACACAGCAATGCTTGTTTTCGTCACCATCTGGCACCATGGTGTAGTATCACTGTTCACCAATATCCACTATCCATCCCTTCATAAAGGAGGACTATACTTCCCCACCCTTGCATGATCATCTTATTTGCAATGGCTAACAAAATTTGACTGAAATGGTAGGTATGACTTATAGAAAGAAGCTTTAGAGGCCAGCACCTGCTTCATGATGATCCCTTTTCCTTCTTCCACAAAGACTAGTTAACATTGGGTAGAGAACTTCCATCATCTTAAGAACCAGGGTGAAAAGGGCATGGGGCAGCATGGCCACACCTGAGCCACAATGTACATGAAGCACAAGTGAGCAGTACAGATTTATTGTCATGAGCCACTGAGATTGAGGGTAATTTGTTACGACAACAAACCTAGTGTGCCCTGACAGATACATTATACTGCTTGTGAGCTGTATAGAACTTTACAAACTGACTGGTCCACCTCTCTCCCAAAGATGTCTGAAACATACTTCTTTAGTTATTCCTAAATTATCTTTAATTTCCTTCATTCTCTGAAGGCTATTCTCTATTTGCAACCCATCTTCTTTTCTTATAATAAGGTACCCTGACATGATGACTTTTAATTCTGCTTCAAACTCTCATTCTAAAACATCAAGTGTCAAAGGGCTTTTACAAATAGGTTTTCCTTGTCTTATCACACTTTGGTAGAAAACAACTTTATCCCAATTTTGTGCATGTCATAGAGAGACTTGTCAAAATAGGAGTAAATGCTTTGTTCTGGAAAATTATAGCAGCATCTGAAAAATTTTCTTCTATTCTTCATTGCTCAGGAGATATATGAGAGGAAAGGGTGATGTATTCAATAAAATAATTAGGAGTTTAGGCTCATTCCATAAATGTAGCAGCACAAAAGTCACAAAAAAGTAGGCTAGTAGTGGTCATAGTAGTTGTTTCTGAAACACATGTTCACATCTTAATGTTAAATGTCAACTAGGTGATATATTAGAACAGTAAATGCAGAACCAGATAAGAAAGCAACTATGCAATATTATTTTTGTTGCTTCCAGTTGATGCATATAATTTATTACAATCTAATCCAAACCATTTATCATTTCTGGAGCATCAATTTACGTTTTCATTTTGTTCTTTTTGTTTTTATTTGAAAAGTAAAGCACCATGAAAATTAGACTATGTTTTTTAAAAAACATGTTTAATTGCCAACAAAACCAATAAGTACTTTAAAATATAAATGTGCACGATGATTCATGTACCAAGCATGTGGGTGTTTTAACTTACTCTCTCTTTGAGATAAGTATCCTTTATGAAACCGAACTCTATAAGGTCAAAGTCAATCAGCACTTATTGTAACAAATATTCCCAGGTACTTTGATTCATGCAGTTTCTTATGAATCACAAACCAGCTCTTTTCCCTAATGATGCCTGGGCTCCATCTATCAGAGTTTTGTCATAATTTCTATAATATCTTTACAATTCACAGTAAATATTTTGCTCATAGATTAGAAGAAACCAACTGTAAGCACAAAATATTGTAATAAAATAACTTCTGTGCTCAGGACAATTTTGAGTTTATTACCTAAAAGTGTAGACTTATAGATATGAAGTCAATCAACACTAATCAAGTTCTGAGTATGTGCAAAACATGAGACTACACACTGTTAGGAAATACAGAAATACCTTAGAAATCTGATAGTCTAAATAATATGGTATTATGAAAAATTAATATGAAAAATACATGAGAATATATGACATGCACATATATATAATGCATATGTATGTGTACATACATATGAGGAACCTTCAAAATGATTCATGTTATCTTTTAATTCTATTTTTCCATGAACTTTTTGAAGTACCCTAGAATATGTATAGGACTTACAAAGTGTATAATGTGTGTGTATATGTGTACATTATATTTATATATATATATATATTTATATATATAACCTCTCCACATGTTGAATATTTACTGTTTGAAGTAATAATCAGTTATACAGTCAATTATTCACTGTTATATCAGCATCTGAAAAAATTTCGTACCTGGAAACTAATACAGTGGTTGGCATAGAGTAGGCATTCAGTAAATTTTTATTTAAAAATAAGTTGATGAATTAGACCTTAAGAAATAGAAACAAATTTTACAGTTCTCTTAGCAGACTGTACTTACAAGCTTTATACAATTTGATCACCTATATTATTAGCCAAAATATGACTTGGATGACCGTGGGCTATTTCTACAAATTAATTCCAACCTCCAAGGAAAAATATTTGTACCACTAAGCATGTTTGCAACATTGTACACTGAGGACGATTTCAGATATTTCAAAATGTTTCAAGCATCAGGCAAAAGTGTTGGAGTAAGTGTTTTGTACTTCAAGTTGTTATTTGAAAAAGGATATATTTTCATTTGAATAAGTAAATTCTGGCATGTTTATCATTTGTTCATCTCATAAATTCTGGTTGTTTATTAATTGCAATTATCTACCAGTTTCGGATGCCTAGTAATAGAACGGCTCCTTCACAATTTAATATAAAGTGCCATGGATCAAATCTGTGTGGTAAATTACTGAAAGTATCATGGCGGACAGGAAAGGGCCATTGATAATTTAGAAGGTATTCTGATCAGACATAACAAATGCCCTAGATTATGGAAATACAAATTTGAAAATTTACTCAGAGTAAGAATCACCAAAGTCCCTTTGCCTAAATTCCAGAGAAAAGTTCACTGAGGGTAAAGGATATCCATGTATATTGATTGTAGAGTATCTTATTGCAGATTAATTCCTCTGTTAAGAGCTGGAAATTTTGTACAAAAATCTTCTGAATGGGTTAAAGGTATTAGACAAGGCAGCCAAACTTGAGGACTTAGCATCACAGAGGGAAGGAAAGCACGGAATCAGAAGACCTGCACCATTTTCTCTCAAGCACGGAATCAGAAGACCTGCACCATTTTCTCTCAAGCACGGAATCAGAAGACCTATAACATTTTCTCTGTACCAATTACTAATACGTAATTGGTACAGAGCTGAGCCCCTAAGAATGAGAGTATAAAGCAGTGGATAATGAGCTGGAAAACTAAACAGAACTTTCTAGAGTCTCACAGGGCTGGGTGAAAAGGCAAAAACTGAAATTCAAAGGGAAACTGAGAAGGACTAAGAATGAGAGTATAAAGCAGTGGATAATGAGCTGGAAAACTAAACAGAACTTTCTAGAGTCTCACAGGGCTGGGTGAAAAGGCAAAAACTGGAATTCAAAGGGAAACTGAGAAGGAAGGAGTCGGATGAGGATCTACACTTCAAACTAGTACTCAAAAAGGGATATATATATATATATACACTAGGGGTAAGAGTGAACAAAACTTAGATTAGTTATCACAAAGACTAAAATTCCATTTCAAACAAACAAAGTCTCAAACTAGATTAGGTGCTCTATCCCTAGTTTAACTGCATACCAGAAAGCAGAATAAATCTTCTCAGTTAGAAAGTAATATCAAGCAGAGCTTCATATAATCACAACTTTTCACATGCAAAATCTGGCATTCAGTCAAAAGTTATCAGGCTTCCCAAGAGACAGGGCCATATAATGAAAACCTAGAGAAAAAAGACAATGGAAAATATCCTTAGAAGATCAAGAAATTAACTCTAAAATAACTGTAATTAATGTGTTCAATAAAATAGAAGACAAAATCAGGAACTTCACTAGAAAAATAGAATTTATAGAAAAGAATTAAATAAAAATTTTAGAACAGAAAAACTATAATTGATATTAAGAATAAAATAAAAATCAGCATGGAAAAAATCAATAATAAATATTCACTTTGAATGACTAGAATAAAAAATAGAAAGGCGAGAAATGAGTAAAAAAGACACATGAATATGTGACATGCTGAAAATGTCTAACATAAAGACAATAGAAGCCAAAGAAGGAGTGGAGAAAGGTAATGGTACAGAAATAATCTTTGACAATTTCCCCAAACTTATAAAAGATATCAAGTTAAAGCTTCAAGAGGCATTACAAAACTCATGCAGATATAAAAAAAAAAATTAAAAAGTAAATAAGCACAGCTAGACATATTATAAATCAAATTGTGAAAAATTATAAACTAGAGGTAGACAAATATTTTCTGTAAAGAGCCAGATAGAAAATATTTTAAATTTTGAGGCCCACACCATCTTTCTCACAACTATTCAATTGTTCCATGAGCAGCCACGGAGAACACGTAACCAAATTGAAATTGACTGTATGAGAAAACATTTGGGATCTAAGGCTCAGTAAAGACATTTTAGACCTGATAACAAAAGCATGACCCATAAAAGAAAAAAATGATAAATTTACAACACATATTATAGACACAAATTAATATTGAGAATATATGACAAGGATAAAAATTTAAAGTTTTTCAATCACCAATAATCATAAAATGCAAAATAATGTAAATAATGAAAGACTATTTTGTAGCTATCAGAGTAATTTTTGCCAAAATTCTTAAAGAACCAGGTGTTATCAAGGATTTGGAGCCATGGGAATTCTTACATCCTTCTGGTGGTACTATAAGTTAGTTGAAACACTCTGGAGAGGAGAGTGTTTATTTTCTATGTAGTAACATTGAGATTACGCACATCTTATGGTTCAGAAATTTCATTTCTAGAAATATTTTCCTAGAGAAATTTTGATTCATATAACCATGGAAACATCAACAGTGATGTTCATTGTAGTGTGGTATATAACAATTTTTAAAAAGGAAATAAACTAAATGGAGGATAAATTATGATACATTCACATAATCGAATATGATACATGTTGCATTTCAAATAAATGAACTAGAACTACTTTTGTCCATGTCGATTAATATAATCATTTAATGAAAGAAAAAAAAACCTGCAGAAGGATAATACCATTTACCTAAACTTTTAAAGCAAGCCAAATTTAAGTATTTGCATGTGTGATAGATCAGTGTATGTGTAAAAGAATAAAAACATAGATGGGAAGGACTACATATCAAGTGCAGAATAAGAGTTACCTCTGGGGAAGGAGGGGGAGGATCAATGGGTCTTTAGTTTTACTTGTAATGATGTATGCACATTTTCTAAAGAGAGAAAGAGAAATTGAGAATGGGAGTGAAACTTAAAGCCAATTAGCAAATTTTTAACATCTGTTCACTAGCTAGTATTGACATAGATGTTTATTACAGTTTTTCTTCAACCTTTCATCTGCTGGCAATATTTCATAATAAAAAATACAAGAGGCTGGCCTGTGTGATGACTCATCACTAATAATACTCAAGTGCATACTTTAAAGAGCACATACACACTTAAGAGTAATGATGCGAGTCTTATTCATTAAGCATGGAGATCCCAACTAGATGTCTGTAAAGCCCTGTGAGGTATATTTAAGAAGCTGCAGAAGTTTCAACACACAAGTCTGCACCCACCATTAAATACCTCTTATCTCCAACTTGCCTAAAGAATTGTTGCATTTCTCATGATAAAAAGCATATGGGGAAATCCAAATTTGGCATCACATTTAGACCTCTGTTGTAATTTCAGCTTTATTTCTTAAAAATTCACCAGTAATAGATTAACATACTTTCATTAATGGAAGCACAAAATGTACGAATAAGTGGAAGTTCTGCTCGAATTCCCAAAACTCTAACTCCTAGGAACCACTTGCCCCTCCAGAGAAAATCATTGTTATCAATTTAGAGCAGAATTTCTCAGTCTCAGCACTATTGACATTATAGAGGACATCATTCTTTGCTGTGGGCTGTCCTAATGGCTGTTTAATAGCATCCCCGGTTTCTATCCCATAGAGACCAATAGCATGTTCCCTGACCCCATTTGTGACAACAAAAAATTCCAAATGGCCCCTGGGGGGCAAAAATCATCCTAGTTGGGAAATGCTATCTAGAGTGTATCATCTGAGATCTTTTAACATGTATTTATATATCTCACTTTATCCATATATTGAAATATATAGGGATTTGTGTGTATGTTTTTAAAAATAAATGATATCATACTGTATATGGTATTCTGCATCTTTGTTCCTTTCACTTAATAGTAGGTCCTACAAATATTTCAACGTAAGTCCCTTACTATTTTTATTTGTTATGTATTATTCCTTAGCATGGATGTACTATTTTTTTTAATCACCCTGCTGTCATAGAATATTTAAGTTGACTTAGGTACATTCAATCTGCTAGGAAAAATGTTCCACATTTTTGCTCCCAGTTGTGTCTAAAATTAATGCCTGTCCAGTCTGTGTGAGAATCTCTTTTGCTTTCTGTTTCTATCAGACAGAATACAAATATGCAATATCGATATTTTAATAGGCCCTTAGTAATTTCTTACATGTTGCCTAAATTATTCTCCACCCCATCCTCTCCTTTCTGATGAAGGAGCCACGGTGTCTAGGTATAGGCCTTGGATCTCAGTTATACAGTACTTATCACAGTCTGATTTCTTTCCTCGGGCATTTGGAAGCTAAGCATTATTGTAGCTATAAATCACCCATTCACAGACTCATTTCCCCTTAAAAGGCCTAAGAGCCTCTCGGGTGTTCTGTATTTCAGAAAACATCGATCCGAGCTGGAAGTTATGTATGTGGCAGAGTGGAAATGATTCTAGATCAGAAGTGAAAAGTGCCAGGTTCCTCATTTGCTCTAGATTAGTTTCTTTCTCCCCTGAGACTCAGTTTCTTCATCAGCGTGATAAGGATTTGAGTAAGATACTTACTTAGTATTCCTCCAGGGTAAAGCTCTGAAGTTTCAGAACTCCATGTATATCAGAAGACAAAAGTTTTGTTCAGATTTCATTCAGCCATCCGTTAATTAGAATATCGAGCATTCCTCAGGCACTCTGGAGACAGAGCAGAGTTGGAAGTTAGAGAAGTTGCCTGTGTAACACAGTCAGATAGCCTAATGATGAAAAGCAAAAACACACTTTATGATGGCTTGTCTGAAATATTCAATGATATTTTCTTCAACTTTCAACTAGCCTTTACCAGCTGTATTAGACTGTCTCTGTTGCTTTATAACAAAATACCTGTGGGTAGTTTACAAAGGAATAAAATTTATTTCTTACCGTTTGGGAAGTTGGGAAGTACAAAATCCAAGGAGAACATATGGTGAAGGCCTTGTTCTTGGTGGTAACTCTACAGCAACACAGAGTATCACATGGCAAAATGACAGAAACAGAGAGAGAGCTCTTCACGCACTCTCCTTTTAAAGCTTTCAGAACCATGCCCATGACCACCATTAAACCATCCATGGATTAATCTACTCATTAGGGCATGGTCCACACAATCTAATCACCTCCTAAAGGCCACACCTTTCAATTACCATAATAGGATTTCCCACCCTCTTAACTGTCACAGTGGGGAGTAAGTTCTAAGCATGAGGTTTGGGGAGACAAACATATCTAAACCATATCACCAGTCAATACCACCTTTTATTATTCAAAGCATCTACTATTTCTTATATCATAGTATAGCCTATTGCTCTATGTGTAAATTAGTTGGATGTCTTAAAAGTTGAATTTAATCAATCATTTATTTATTTTCTGAAAGAACAGAAACCTGTTTATTGCTTGGACTTCAATTATCCATATATTTTGTAAATCACTTTGTGAATGGTGCATATACAGCTCTCTCATATCAGTTGCAAAAACACATTTTTTTCCTCCAAAACAAAACAAGAACTTAGGCTAATAAAAGATTGTTAACTCTTTTTCTACATTTTATCAAGGCCAAGGAATAGTCTTAGACAATATGCAGACTATACAAACAGCCTTATTCTAACAGTACCTATTTACAGTATCAGAGGAAAATGTCCCTGTGGAGTCCCTTAGGCAAGTGATCATAATTTCAATTCTGTAACCCCAAACTCTGAACACAGTTGATTGGACCTCAAGATCTAAAAGCCAGCAATGCAAAGGCTGGGAAGAGACAAACAAGAGCATCTAAATGGAAAGAATCATCTCCATTAGGAATGCTAATAGTCAATGAAATTGATCAGATGCTCCTTCGTGGTGGTTTGGATTGAAGATACAGAAAATCCTTTCATAGTGGGAGCAAAAGAAAAAAACACATAGAGACAAGAAAGTATGTGCTGTAGACTGGATGCCCCCCAACCTCAATGAAGTTTAATCCTCACTGTAAATGCTGAGGATGAGAAATCCTATTATGGTAATTGAAAGGTGTGGCCTTGAAGAGGTGATTAGATTGTAGGACCAGGCCATAGTGAATGGATTAAAAATGGTGGTCATGGACATGGTTCTAAGGGCTTCAAAAGACAGTGCATAAGGAACTGTCTCTCTCTGCTCCAGCATTTTTGCAGTGTGATACGCTGCCGTCACTGTCGCCACCACCACAACCTTTACCAGCTGTGTTCCCTGGACTTTGGACTTCCAAGACTTTGAAACTGTAAGCAATAAATTTTATTTTCTTTATAAATCACTCATTTCCAGGTATTTTGTTATAAGCAACAGAAACAAACTAATACAATATATAAATAGCAAGATAATAGAATCCATGTAGAAATTAAAACTACAAGTAAACATAAATCATAATATAGAGAAGAAAATTTCAAAATGGAAGGGGAAGATTTGTGGAGTAGAAATAAAGGCAAACTGGGTTGCTGTGTCATAGAAGGATCCAGGGACTGTCACAGATTAAAAGACAATGAGGTATAATACAGGGCACAATGGATTCTGTTCCTAAATTCTATGTGCCGGCACTGCAGAATCCAGGATCTCACCTGTGCACACTGCAGAATCCAGGATCTCACCTGTGCACTTTTTTTTTTTTTTTTCCTTTTTGTCTTTTTTTCGTGTCCGGCAACGGATCGCAACCCTCAATGTCGCACCCGTACCGGACCGGACCGGCAACGGGATCGCAGCCCTCGGCGTTGCACCCGCACCTCGCTCAGCCAGTGAGCGGGAACCGGTCTGTATGTGGGATCCGAACCCTCGGCGGGAGCGCCACCACACTCCCAAGCGGCACACTGTAGCAGTGCGCCACCGGGCCGGCCCTCACCTGTGCACTCTTGAACAGAGTTGAGTAAACCCTAGTATTACAGATTTAACCATATCATAAGAGAGAAGAAAGTCCTGATAAAATAATAAAGATGATACAAAGCCCCAGCTTTGTTCTCTTCCTATCATATTACATAGCTTTATGCCAAGGAAAAATGGCCAAAACATGAATATACACCCCTAAAACCCATGGTGGGAAACAAACAACCCAAGATGTGCTACACAGCAAGTCAAAAAGAAGTCAACCCACACTATAACAAAGCAAATGCAATTTTTGGATAGAGCTGCCCTCACTATGCATAAGCAAAGTGAAAATAAACAGCACAGCAACTAGGCTGAGAACTTTCTTCAGTAGAGGCAAAGGAAAATAATAGCTGATGAATCTTATCTGGTATGAAAAATAACTCACAGATCAGAAGAAAATTCCCCCAAATTTTTGTGTGCTAGAGAAAATCTTATTAAGTGTCTCAATTAAATGAAACAAGGTGATAACTTTTTAAAAAGAAATAAAAAGAAAAATTACAAAGCTAAAATAAGAAATTTAGAAATAAAACTATATCTGGAAATTAGGGAGTGGTGGTTGAAGGAAGTAGGAGAATTGTGGTTTTCTAACATTTTTTAGAAGGAAGTTACAAGATACAATTGCAGTATCATTTAAAAACAATAATGATACCAGCTTTTTTATGTTTTTCATAATTCTATTTTTTTTAATTTAGTGGGATTATTGAGAAAAACAATATTTTGGTGAATAGTTCTTTGATATTCAGTTTCTTCTATTTCTTCGAGTTTCTCCTATTTCTGTTAAATTTGAGTAAAATTAAATTAACAATTCTGTAAAACAGCATTTATATAATGATGCCATTTTTACATAGTTTTCCTGATTATGTAATGATATACCTGTGTTCATGTGTACTCAGAAATATTTAGAATGGCATTCACCTAATGGTAATAAAAGTTATTTCTGGAGAGTAGGATTGATTTTAGGTGACTTTTAAATTTACTTCTGTGTGCTTTCCTACATTTCTTTAATTCTTTAATAACAAAATATATCGGTTTCACAAAAAATCATAAATTCATTTAAAAAAAAAGAACATAATTGTGTGAGTGTAGCCCAAATCCAGAGACAAGGCATACACATACCTTATCTTCTCTTTCTCTGGTTGTGGTCAGAGTGAATTCCAAGGATGATTAGACAAATACTACAAAACATCTTTAGTTCTTCTCCAAAAATAAATGTTAGGGTATTTGATATTTTCTCACAGCATCATGAAAATGTATAGAAGTGAAATTTCAATGACTATGTGGTTCAAATGTTTAGCTTGGCTTTTTTATTTTTAAATATAGGGGATTCTGCATCCTCTTGAGAAGCTGAACGAAGAACACCATGGATCCTGTTCAAAGAAGAAAGAGCCTATGCTCACAGAATATATTTTATGCTAGTTGAGAGGATCTATAGGTTCTGTGAAGTTGACTCACTGGCACCGAATGACAGTCCCCTGTGTGTGCTGTTTCTCTCTGCAGGTAGTGACACTTTGGTTCCCAGTGTAGTCTTTGCCATCCCTTCCCATTGTTTCAGAGATGTTGCCCTCATCACATTTGCATGTGTCTGAAGATACATATTTTAGTCAGAAGCATGCAATCCACATGTCAAGAATGACACATAGGACCAATAACTGGAAAGAAGGCATATTGCTAAGAAAAATACTTCCTACACAAGAGCATAAATCAGCCAAATCATTCTCTGAGGACACTCGTGAAACTTTATAAATGAAACACAGAAACACGATAAGGTGATCAAGGATGGTCATGGAGCATTCTCTGTCTTTGAGAATCACAATATCTCAAGATAAGAAAAATCGAGAATAAATGAGTCTGACTCCATGTCGTTGCCACTGCAGAGTTGCTCTCTGTCACAAACCTATGCATTTTTCCACTTCGGTTTCAAATCCCCAAGGTGACAGCCATTCCATCACTTACCTCAGGAGATGAGTCTGTCATTTAACACTGCCAGCAAGATGTCACTGAGAATAAACCTAAATGTTTCCATTATTTTCATCCCATTACTCCTAGTTACCCCCTACTGGGCCATTCTAAATACTGTAATTTCACTCTCATCTGTTTTTATTTCTTTCGATCATTCACAGGCTATCATTATTTCCCCTGTATTTGTCCCTAAGCTCTTTTAATCTTTCCCATAAGTAAGCCCCTCCATAATTTTTTTTTCTAAAGACATAGTAGAGAGAATAAGGGTGCCTTTTTTTTCCTTGTATGGGAAAAATATAGTCCATTTATAAAAATGCCTTAGAAGATAAATCACCTAGATCCGGAGGAGCTGGAAGGTTTTGACAATGCATTACTCGCTCTGCCAATGATGCTTGAATTTGGGGGCTGTTCTCATAAAGTTGGCCCCAATGGATCATTTGACACAGCCTATAATGCTGACAATATCTCAGAGAATCCCTCATTGGCTATTTCGTTCATGCTCACCCCAGCAGCTCTACAATCCAAGTAAGTTGCTGTAAAGTCATGAGCTTCAAAGTGGAAGCCAGCAAGAAAATGATGAGATCTATCACTACTGAGAATGGAGAGTTTATTGGGCACTGATAAGCTCAGTTTCAATTATTCAACTATTTACCAGGCTGCCCTGACCAGCAGTTATCCATAAAACATACTCTTTGCACCTGGGAAGCATTCATGATTCCTCCTCTCATTTGGAAAGCTTAGAGACAAGCTATGGGTGATAAAAAATGAATGCTTTTCATGCTCTCTGAACTAGAAGAGATCATTACTATTCAACTTACCAATTCAAATTAGATACTGGGGCTAAGCTGCATCTGTATCAAGATGGTACAGAACTTCCCTGTGACAATGGATTGGAGAGCTTCCATCTGTAACTAAATGTTTCCTCCACCTCCATATTTTTCACAGTTGGGTCACAGAAGTGGATAAGCTACCAGCACCATGATCTCCCTGAGTGAGTTCATAACCCACAATGTATCAGAGGTCTTTAGCCATATTTCAAGGCTTAAACCCAACAAGAATAGGATATTCTGAAGAGGAAATGGCACCTTCTCAAAATCAAATTAAAATGGAATTCTCCTAAGAAAATAATAAAGACCATATTCATCATCTCAACTATTGATCAACATTTTCTATCACTTTCCAGGACACAACACTGTAGATTTTCCTCCTCAGCTGTTTGCTTGTTTTTGTTTCTGTTCTTTCTTTTCTTTTCTTTTTTCTTTATCTTGTCTATGTTACTTCTCCTCTTCTTGTTGCCCCTTAAATATAGGTGTTCCTCAAGAACTATGTTTTGAATGGGAAGTTTGATTTCTTATCATTTCCTCACTGTGGATTCATACACATTTTTATCAATTAGTTTTGTATGAGTGACTCCCAAACCTCTATTCTATCCCTGAGTTACAGACACATATGCCCAGCTGCTTGGAAATCACCTGACATTCTCACAGGTAACTCAAATGTAGAATAGCTTGAACTGGACTAAACCTCCCTCTCCATCTTCCCTATTTATCCTTAATTGCTCCATTTTTCCATTTATCACACTCCA
Organism: Galeopterus variegatus; assembly: GCF_000696425.1. Classification (NCBI taxonomy): domain Eukaryota; kingdom Metazoa; phylum Chordata; class Mammalia; order Dermoptera; family Cynocephalidae; genus Galeopterus; species Galeopterus variegatus. The sequence goes on along the minus strand of NW_007728749.1, from coordinate 255,724 downwards.
AAACCAATACTATCTTTGAATTTTTCTTCTCTCTTTTTCTTCTTTTCTTTATTCTCTAATGAACCAATTTGCTGCCCCATACTACCATTTTTCCAAAGACAAATTTTTAATACATTCCCAAGGTTTATTAAGATCTTCAGTATCAAATGTGTATGCAAATGTAGACTAAATGTGTGTGTGTGTGTGTGTATTTAACTTCAGCAATCCTTAGAACTCTTAAAACCATAATGTAGACTGTGGGATAAAATATGCAGCATTTACCAAACTGATTGACAATAGAACTCCTTTTAAAGAGGGGCATGTGCTTTTTGAACACATAGCATGATTCTAGATTTACCTACCTAAAATATCTACCATCTAAAGTATAGTTTCAGTGAAGTTTCTTTTTAGAATTCTTGTTATGAAATGTATTGTTTTCCAAAATGTAATACCAGCAGGTTTATTTGTTATTATTCTTTCTGCAAACTTTGATACACCCAAATGATTAATTAACATCCTTTTGTTTTCTCTATATCTTTACTTAAAACAGACCTTTCAACCAATCCTTCTTTCTCCTCATCCCACCCATAACATTCTTTCAAAATGTATCCATCATTAGTATGTCCTCACTCATAAGTAGGAGCTAAGAAACAAAGAAAGAAAGAAAGACCATAATAAAACGTTGAACTTTCAGAAAGAGAACAGACCTATAGTTACTAGAAGTGAGGAAGGAGGACGGGAAGGGAAGATAGGAAGTAATCAGGTAACAGACACAGAAAGTCATTATGATTTGTAATGAAGAACATGCTGGTAATATTGATGAACTTTCAGAAAGAGAACAGACCTATAGTTACTAGAAGTGAGGAAGGAGGACGGGAAGGGGAGATAGGAAGTAATCAGGTAACAGACACAGAAAGTCATTATGATTTGTAATGAAGAACATGCTGGTAATATTGGTTTGATAATCACATACTGTACACAAATGCTGATAGTCAGCTCTGTACCCCATAAATATGTATAAATAAAAATAATAATTAAAAAAAATAATTATCATTTTTATTTATACATATTTATGGGTAGGCTACCAGTATGAGTCTGGCCCTCACATTATGGGAATGAAGGGTGACAATCAGGTTTGTATCTCATGAATATTCATAACAAATAAAAAATTTATCCATCACTTGAGGCCCATATTAAATGCTACTTTTTGCAAGATAATTTTTCAAAGGAAATTTTTTGAAACATAGACAATAATGCTATTTATTCGTTTTACAGGTATATTATGCATATGCATTACACGGGCATTTCTGTATATTCTTTTCTCAGTTAAATATAATTTCTTTGAGGGCCTAAAGAGTGAGTGTGTTATATGTTTTTGGATTCATAATGTCATCTCAAAATACACAAAAAAGTTATTTGATAAAATTCAAATTAATGTCATGATTCAAGCAATCCTAATAAATTAGAAATAGAATGAAATGTTTCAACCTGATAAAAGATTTCTCTTAAACAAGAACAAATAACATCCTAAATGAGGAATATCTGCAGTATTTCCTTTAAAATAAAAACTAAAAAAAGAATTCACACCATTCAATTCATCATTGTACTCAATGTTCTAGCCAACAAAATAAGACAGGAAAAGGACATTTGAGGCACAAATATTGGAAAGAAGGAAACAAAATTTTCACTATTTACATATGATATAATAACCTTTATGGAAAATCCAAAAGAATTTCCAGATAAATCACTGAGAGGCATTTCACAGATAAAAAAAACACATATGCCAGTAAACATGTGAGTAGGTATTCATCTAAATAGTTATAGGTGAATGCAAACCAAAATTATGGCAAGTTTGGTTTCTATGATCATTTTATACAAATTCCATAAGTAAAAATCAAGAAATATAATAATACCAGATGCTGGAAAAAAATATAAACCATTAATATTTCTTATACTTTGCTGATGAAAGTATAAATTGAAACCATCACTTCAGAAAACAATTTAGAACAATTGTGCAAAGCTGAACACTCAGACATTGTACAAAGAATTCTCCTCTAGGCACATCCCCAGGAGAGACTCCTGTAAGTGAACACAATAAATATGCACAAAAATGCACAGAATTATGTTTGTAAAAGCAACCCAAACACCTAATGAAACATGAATGATAAAAGTGTGATATTTTGGGGATGTTATGCAACTGTTGATATTTTTCAAAAACTGTAGTACATGCAATAACATGGGGAGATAATAACATTGAGTATTAAATAAAAAGTTAAATCCCAGATTACACATCCTAACCCCTTTCCATAAACATTAAAAAAAAAACTAAACAATATGCTTTTTGGAATACATATATATGGATATAATAACATAAAAGCAAAAAAAGATTAAAGATAGCAGTTATCTTCTCCTCTAGCAAAGGCCACAGACAGTGTCATGAGCCAAGGATTATGATTAGTCCAATTCTGCTTGCCTGTGTTTAAAATAAACAAAAGATAAGACTGGTAAAGGAACTGGGTTGGAGAGTGAGGGAGGGAGCTCTCAGATTTCTGGTTTGAGCTACTGAGTGGACAACCATGCCATTTACTGAGATGGAAGAACAAGATTTCATATTGAGTTGGATATGAGGCATTCAAGGGGATAAGTTGGAACCGCAGAGTGGGACCAGGGCTCACTTGGATGAAGAGAGCACTGCCCGAATCCTTATCGCTTTCTGTGCCTCATCACACAGCTGGATCGCACGTCCCAGCCAGCCTTGCAGCTAGATAATAATTGGCTCTACCCAATGCAATGTGAGTGAAAATGGTATGTGACTCTTCAACTTACTTTTCCCCTCTGGAGGCCCCAGACATAGTACAACCTTATAATGGAAGAAATCAATGTCTTGTAATCCCTTCGAAGAGCAAAGTCACTCACAAAGCGTGCCTGTCTGAATAGACATGTGATCAAGAAATAAACTTTGTGTGTGTTTGAACCATTTATATTTTTCAATCTACGTGTCAGAGCAGTTCAATTTATCCCACCTAAACTAGGAATTGGCACTTTCACGTGTAGTACTGCTTTAACAAAACTGAAAAAATGTGTAGCAATGTAGCACTCAATGGATCCACAACAGGTAATAGAGAAATAGATTTCACAGTCTGAAAGATGGAGACGTCTGGTAAAACTCACCTACAATCACTTGGAAGGAAGATGAAGTGCATACTGAGCCTGTCACTCTGGAAGCAGCAGATGGAATGAGCTAGAATATTAGTGCTTGTTGATAGCTTCTTGCTGCTTATAGCAAGCAATTACAAGCAAGAGTTTGTAAGGGGAAATTAAAGAGCTTCACTGGGTTGAAGAAGCTGATTTCTTCTGGACTAAAAAGAACAGGAGAAAATTTAAAGAAGGCACACCTAGACTTTTCAGTTTGGGAAAAAATAAAAAAGGAACTCAGCCTTTTCGCAGAGATAAATTAAGGTTTTTGTATTTCTACCCAAGCCTTTTGTTTCAGATAGCCTGAAGGTGTCATTAATTTGAGAGAGAGAAGCATGGGGACAAGGAAGAAAAGAAATATGGGGACATATTTAGGCAACAGCTTAGGACATGGCTGCTGCCACCTAGCACTCCCTAGAAGCAAATAAATCAAAAGCCCACTATGTTTTTGAGAGAATTGTATTGCCAATGAAACCACAACTCTGGCCTAAGGATGCCTTTTACTGCTCAAGTCATAAAATGCCCAAAAGGCTTAAAACTTGCATCAGCAGCAAGTAGGATGCAAAGCACAGCACGAACAGCTATAAGCACTTCAGATGTGGCTGAGGAAGAAATAGACAAGGAAAAACATCCTTGTCTAGAGGGAGTTCCTCCCAGAGAGCAGAAGAAAAGTCTGATGGCTGCAGTCAAGGAACTTTCTCCATTGCCAGGAGGCTTCACAGTGACTGCCCTGGGACCCATCACTGCAGGGGATTAGACTGATGACCCTTTAGCATTCTTCTCTTTTTTTCTTTTTTCGATTCAAAATATTTTTACATTTACTTGTACATATTTGTGGGGTACAGTGCATTGCTTCAATACATGCATATATTGCACTATGATTCACTTAGGGTAGAGAGCGTAATTCTGTGCCTGTTAGTCCACCACTTCTCCAGCCAACTCCCCTTGCTTCGCAGCCTCTGGTAACCATTATTCTACTCTCTACTTCTATGGGAACCACTTTTTTTTTTTTTTTATAGATTCCACATATGAATGATATCATGCAGTGTTTGTCTTTTCTGCCTGACTTACTTCACTTAACATGACAGTTTCCAGTTGCACCCATGTTGCTGCAAATGATAGTATATCATTTTTTATATATGTATATGTAGCTGAGTAGTATCCCATTATGTATATCATACCACAGTTTTTTAACTGATTCATCCATTGATGGGCATTTAGGTTGATTCCATCTCTTGGCTTTTGTGAACAGGGCTGTGATGAACATGGGAGTGCAGGTGTCTTTTTGATATATTGATTTAATTTCCTTTAGGTATATACCCAGTAGTGTGGCTGGTGGGTCATAAGGCAGATCTAGCTTTAGTTCTCTGAGGAACCTCCATACTGTTTTGTCATAAGGTAGACCTGTATTTAGTCTTTGAGGAACTTCCATACTGTTTTCCACAGTGGCTGTACCAATTTACATTCCCACCAGCAGTGTAGAGGGTTCCCTTCCTCCACATCCTCATCAGCATTTGTTATTTGTCTTGGTAACAGCCATTCTAACTGGTGTGTGATGATATCTCATTGTGGTTTTAATGTGTATTTCCATGATGACTAGTGATGTTAAGCATTTTTTCATGTTCCTGTTGACCATTTGTGTGCCTTCTTTTGAGAAATGTCTGTTCAGGTCCTTTGCCCATTTTTTAATTGGGTTTTATTTATTTATTTTTGCTGTTAAGCTTTTTACATATTATGGATATTAGCCCCTCATCTGACATGTGTTTTGCAAGCACTCCCTCCCATTAGTTTCCTGCTGTGCAGATGCATCTTTCTCTTCTTAAGGGAAGTTTTTATTGCGGTCAGCCAATCCCTGCATCACCATGGCACATCTAGTGTGTCTAGAGGTTCTCAACCAGGGGTGATTTTATACCCCAGGGGACATTTGAAAATCTGGAGGCATTTTTGGTAGTCACAACTATGGGAGGTTCGCTACTGGCTTTAGTGGGAAGAAGCCACATATTTTGCTAAATATCCTACAACAAAGAACTACCCAAGCCCATTTGTCTTCTTAAATTTTTCCCCTTGAATCGAAGTGAGGTTGAATGACTAAGTTCTATTCAATGAAAAGTGAGCAGAGGTGATGTGAGCTGCTTAACATCCAGGGGTCTGAAAAGTGTAGATGGGTCTCCTGGTACAGTGATTAATAGACAAAACCCTAAGTGATGATGGAGTCACAGAATGGAAAGAGCCTGGGCATTCATTCACACCCAGTGACAGAAACACCAGCCTCAAAATGAACAATTATTTATCCAGAGTCTATTTATTATAGTAGCCCTGCTTACCTTAATTAAGTTGATACAATACTTAACATTGGTACTTTAGAGTCATTATGGAAAACTGTATGGATTTTCCTCAAAAAGCTAAAAATAAAATTACCATATGATCCAGCAATCTTGCTTCTGGGTAGTTAACCAAAAGATATGAAATCACTTGGACAAAGAGATGTCTGTAATTCTCTGTTCATTGCAGCATTATTCACAATACTCAAGACATATAATCAACCAAAGTGTCCATCAACAGATGAATGACAAAGAAAATGTGGTGTATATATGCATGATGGGATACTATTCAGCCTTAGAAAAGAAAGAAATTTTGCCATTTGTGACAACATGGATGGAATTTGGAGAACATTATGCAGAGTGAAATAAGCCAGGCACAGAGAGGTAAATACTGCATGTTCTCCCTTACATGTGGAATCTAAAACAGAGGGTGGCAGGTCAGGGGAAAGGAGAGATGACAGTGAAAGGGTACAAAATCTCAAATAGGAGAAATAAGCTTTTTGGGTGGGGGTAATCTATTGCACAACATGGTGAAGATAGTAAATAATAGGGTATTACAGATTTCTAATTGCCTGAAAGAGTAAATTTCAAATATTCTCACCACAAAAACCAGTATTCGAGGTAATGAATATGTTAACTAGTCTGATTTAATTATTCTTTATTCCATATTGTATTCATAAATCATGACATCACATTGTATGCTGCAAATATATACAACTATAAATTGCCTAATTAAAATAAAATAAAAAACTTAAAAAAAGAAAGTTGCAGCATAAAATAATAGTACGTGAAGATCTAACACAATTGGTTCCCATCAGACATTTTTTCTCTTTTCATTTGAGTGTGTCTTTTATTCAAATAAATGTTTCATGTAACAACATACACAAAAAGTAAACATTGTCCCTGACTTTAAGGAGCTCACAAGCGGTTAAGGAAATGAGATGTTTAAAATAACTATCAACAATGCATTACAAAGTTCAGCAAACCACTGGCCTTCGAATGCCACACTCAACTTTCCCTGCAGTTCCTATACATGACAATAATTATACACTTAAATGCCAGCCATGATCTGTGCATATTCAACACAACCATCTTGTCCCGAGTCCCACATCTGTGAGAAAAGGGGTTATTTTATGAAATGACTAAGAAGAGAAAACCACAGAAGATAGGACCTGTTGTTTGCTTAGGGAGGGCTGATTATCAGAAGGCAACTTGCCTTGGGAGCTCTTCCTTCTTACCCAAAATGATGAAAGCAGGGAGTCATGCTGAGTGGTCACTAAGGAAACATCATGAGCTGAAGTTCCAAGGAAGACATGAGATCTCCAAATTCTGAGAGTTGGACTGTCCCAGGAGAACTAGAATGAACTTAGGGCATATGAGAGGCTCAGCT
>NW_007728749.1:247227-248607 GCF_000696425.1 Galeopterus variegatus | reverse complement strand
CTGAGAGTTGGACTGTCCCAGGAGAACTAGAATGAACTTAGGGCATATGAGAGGCTCAGCTGCTCAGGTGAGCCAATCATCAGCAGAACAAAAAGGCAGTAGCAACCAACTGTTGTAATTTTGCAGTTTTTAACAACTCCCACTTACTTAAAATTAGCTAAGCACTGTACTCAGCGCTTTATATGAAATACCTTATATTTAACCCTGGCTCTACTATTATCCACTATTAGCTCTATTTTACTAAATAAGAAAATTGAGACACAGAAAAGGAAAATTATACATCCAAGGTCACACACCTAGTATAAAGTAGAGCTGGGAATCAAGGCAATCTCTGTGACCCCACAAATATTGTGTCTATGTAGTCAAGCATTGGAGATTTGAAACTTGTCCTTGCATAGAGGTCATCAGGCAGAGAGCACAGCACTGTGGCGGAACACACAGGCTGACAAAAAGTGATCAGTGTGTGCTCCCTTTAGCTACTACCACATAACTACTCTAATCCTTAGTGACTTAATTTTCTTTAACTTTAATTTTGCTCAGAATCTTGCGGGCCAGAAATCCAGGGAGGGCTCAGACAGGCAGTTTTAATCTGAACCATGTGACATCAGCTGGGGGACTGGCCCTGAAGGACTTACCACCAAGGTCTCTTCACTCATGCATCTGACGCCTTGGTGCATATGGGCCCTCCCTCACACCACACTGAATTTCTGCACTGGCTCATGCTCTCACAGCATTGGAGCTTCTGGATAGACATAACTCCGAAGAGATTGCTGGCTCCCAAGGAAGAGAACTATGAGCTTCCAGAACAGCTAAGGAGTATACTCAGAACAGCATCACTTCTCCAGATCTATTAGACAAAGCAGTACAGAAGCTGCCTAGACTCAAGGAGGTGGGGAAACCAACCAGGCTTCTTGATGGGGGAGCAGTCCGGTCACACTGCAGAAGAGCATAAAAGGCAGACAATGAGGCCCACTTTGGAAAAGACAACCTGCCCCACAGTCTGACACTTCCAGGAGTTGGTGCAACAGGGCGATAAGAAACCAGGACAGAACAGGCCAATGATCGGACTGAAAATACAATACTGAAAATACAATATAAATACCTCCCATCCGGCAGTGCCAAAACAATGCCAAAATAAACAAACACAAAGGGATATGAGGTGAGTTTCTATACCTTTGAGCATGTTTGCACTCATGCCTTACCTCCACAACCAGACAGTGAGCATCTTGCGAAGAGTCTCATTTCTTTTGTAACTTTAACAAATTTCAGAGCCCTCATTTGGCTCACTCTCAGTATAGAATTGCATTTGAGAAATGACTAGTAGTCAAAGAGCAAAAATAACTTATAAGAAATCCTGTCTTAGTCTACTCTTAGTCTGTC
>NW_007728749.1:238487-246814 GCF_000696425.1 Galeopterus variegatus | reverse complement strand
AGTAGTCAAAGAGCAAAAATAACTTATAAGAAATCCTGTCTTAGTCTACTCTTAGTCTGTCCTAGTCTGATAGAGGAAAGGACGTTTAAAAAGCAGAAGTGGCTGTCGAAGGCAGGAAGATGTGTGGCCACAAGTGTGGCTTCAAAGTGGCCTCAAGAGAAGCCACTGGAGTGCTCTACTGACATTATCACTCACAGCTCTCGACTTTGAGAAGCTCAAAGTCTACAGGGAGTGTTATGAGATCTTTTATTCAGTATTCTCTACTGACACCTAGTCAAGGCTGAAATTGTAAAAACAGAGGGGAAAGAGGAAACTAAAAAGAAACAGAACAAAGCAGATCTTAGCCTCAGGAAACCTGGATTAGAAGACAAGTTTGCAGGCCCGGCCTGTGGCTCACTTGGGAGAGCATGGTGCTGACAACACCAAGTCAAGGGTTAAGATCACTTTACCAGTCATCTTTAAAAAAAAAAAAAAAAAGACAAGTTTGCTGATTCCTTGGTGGGACCATTTACTAAATAGAAATCCCACCAGAATTAAGCATAATTTAAACACGTATGTATTCACAAGGTCCAGGTCGGGTATTTACAGCAGTGTTCATTCCTCCCCATCTCTAGCAGACCACAACCCCACTTCCCACTGAGGCCACATATGGCTTTAACATCCTGTCCAATATTGTACTCCAGGCAGCCACCACCCATCTATCAAGTTGGCCTGCAAGAGAAAACCCACTTGTCACCATGTCGGTGTGAGGAATTTCTCAGTTAATGCATTTGATACCAACCTCCTGAGTTGATGACGACTGAACACATTAAAAGAAAAGTCCCCATTTAGTTAGCCATACTGGTTCTTACAGTAAAATCACCTGGGGAACTTTAAAAAAATCCCCTTGTCTAGCTGCACCACAGACCAATTAAGTACAAATCTCTAGAGAGCAACAGTGTTTTTCAAAGCTCCCTAGGAGACGACACTACGCGGCCAAGGTTGGGAGCCATGACATCTAAACAAGGAATGTACTTTGATTTTCTGGGTACAAAGACACTAATTATATACAAAGGGGAACATTTGGTGATTAAGATATTGTCAGATAACTGGGTTTTATATCCAGTTGGCTTAAACCTCCAAATGATCTCCAGTTGTAATATATTTCACAATTGTATCCATCTTTATATGCTGATAAAATCAGACAATCACTACATTACAATGATGATTTTCTTGATTCTATTCATTTTTTTTTATTTTACATTAAGCACACTAGGACAGCAAGGAGTTTTTAAAAATCTAATAATAATGGGGAAAGAAGTGTCAGGCTGTTTTGTTTCTCCTCTGGCTTACTAGAAATACTGACATTATTGGAAAAAGCCACCAAAACAAAAACAACCAAGATAATAAAAATGCCCCATTAGAAAGGAATTTATCACATCAAAATTAATGATTTTCAGCCAGTAACAATGCCACTCTTTGGTTGTCAAGTTAACTCAATTTCAATTTAACTGAGCCACTCTATCATCTGAATCAGAGTAGCAGACAGAGATGAATTAAGGCGATTCAGAGGCTGCGTATACTATGTGCCCTGGATAAGAATTAATCCTGGGGAATGTGTTTATCTTTTCATTTTTCTCTCTCCCTCTTGTTTCTTTAAAAATTATCTTTCTTAATTGCAATGATGAAAATGTGATCCAATTTATCTTATTCAATTGCTATGATGTTCATCTTTGTTAAAAAAAATGTGAAAGAGAGAGTGTCAACACACTTTTAAGGAAACTGTTATGGGTCTCTCTCCCACCTAACATTAGGATCTTTCCCCTGGTCCTCCCATGGAATCCATAGCTATTTTAACAGCTACTGTAAGTGATTCATTGTTAACTTCTTTATGACATTAGAAAGCTTTTAGCATGCAAAGACAGTTCCATATCTCCTTTTTTTGTGATATGAGTGAAATGAGGGCTAAAGGATTCAGAGGAAGCTCAGCTTGGCATTAATTGGAACATTGATTCAGCAATTGTTTCCTGAAAGCACAGACTTCAAGGCACCCTCTTGGACACAAGAGATACAAAGATGAATAAGATACAGTCCCTCTACTCAAGAGCAATTGTAGCACCACTAGATAAGGCTGACCACAGTCACCCTGACAAGGTGAAAGAATTGCAAGACTGACTAGCTGTTGGAGAGCTCCCTTTCCCTACTTCACAACTAGTCAGCACCAAAGCTGGGATGTGAGGCGAGTTTCTGTGCTTTTGAGCATAGTTACACTCATGTCCTATCTCCACAACCAGATAGTGAGCATCTTGAGAAGAGTCTCATTTCTTCTGTAACTTTTAACAAATTTTGGAGCCCTCGTCTGGCTCACTCTCTGTATAGAACTGCATTTGAGAAACAATTAGTAATCAAAGAGCAAAAAAAGACATAAGAAATCCTGGCTTAGTCAACACATGGATTTGAGGGGAACATAAACCTTCAGTCTATAGCAAATCCCATATCTTATTTGAGTCTTTCCTGGACCATCTAAGGAGACCCATTCATAACCCACAGCAGTACTTCTCCAAATCCCTCTGCCGTGCCTCCCCAATGGTCTCGCACTTTACCACTGTTCCAGTGCTGAAAATTATTCCCTCCTGCCTGATCCCAGTTTATTTTCTTCCCTCTACTCTCTTTTTTCTATCTTTCTTTCTCCCATGATTCCCCCCATGTCTCTCTCTTTCTATCTCTCTCTCTCTCTGTCTATATATATATATATATGTATATATGTATATATGTATATATATATATATATATATATATATAATGTGTGTGTGTGTGTGTGTGTGTATCAACTCAATTTTTTCCTATTTCTTATCTTTCTCTGGTTTTCTTTGGGGCTGAAAGCAAGAGGAAAACTTCCATTTCTCTCTTGCCTCTCTAGTCCTGTCTTTCTCTATCTGCCTAGTTTCCTGATTCTGTTTCATAAATATTCAGAAACTGGGCAGACAAATACAGAAGAGATCAAGGACAGAAGTCCCTGGAATGCTTACATTTAGATCAAACACATTTCCATTCCATCTCTGAATCCTAAATTCTCAGGACACAACATCTCAAAATCTGGTCTTCAGACCACCTAAATCAGAATTACTAGGAGAGCCAGTTAAAAGTACAGATTCCCCAGATCGAATCACACCTTAGCCCTGTTGATTCAAGATCTCTGTGGGAGGAGCCCAGCAATTTGCATTTGAGTAAGCACCCAGCAGGCTTTGTAAACAATTTAAGAATCTCTGCTGTATAAATAAAAGTGCAGGAAGGTGATTGAGGGATGGAATTTCCAGGGAAGTCTGCATGGAAGATGATGCTTCTCAATCAAGTCTGGAAGAGTGGGCAGGGGTTTAGAGAAATGGAAGATACAGAGGAGGTCCAAGGGTATTCTAGGGAATTAACGTGAAGCGGGGAGGAATATAATATAGTTTTAAGCCCATTAACTTACGCACGAAGTGAGTGTATGTGTTTTCGTGTGTGTATTAGAGAGAGACAGGTAGATTCTCTGTGAATGAGAGACATTTTTATAGCTCTCTAAGTGTCTAACATCTGCACGAAGTGAGTGTATGTGTTTTCGTGTGTGTATTAGACAGAGACAGGTAGATTCTCTGTGAATGAGAGACATTTTTATAGCTCTCTAAGTGTCTAACATCTTTCAGACTCTGAACGTTTATCTTCAACTTTTCCACCCAAAGTTGTTGAAAATCATTCATGTTTTTGATATCTTTGTCATTGCTTGCTAATGATCTCCAAATGTTTGTTTATAGTTTCTCACATATAGTGAAAGTCTAAAGTCCTAGTTTAATAATCACTATGAGTATTTTCATTTATCCAGCTTCTGTGATAAGCTTAGGTAAGAATATGAACCATTAGGTCAACATGAACTCATGCTCTGCTAACGTGAAGACTGGGGGAATGACCATTCTTTGTAGAACCAACTCTAACAAAACAAAGTATTTTAAAAGATATTCTAGCAGTGTATTGTCTTCTGAGAATTAAATCATAGTTATGATAAAGCATTTAAGAAGATGGTCTTAGTGTAATACAGACAAGATTCCATCTTTAAGCCCCAGCTGTGTGATCTTAGAAAAGATACTTAATTTTTCTATGCTTTAGTTTCCTCATCTGTCAAATTGGGATGAGAATAATAACTACACAGTAATGCTGTGTGAGGATTAAATTAGATACTGCACATAAAGCACTTGGTATGGTGTCTGACACATGGTAAACATTCAGTGGGTGGTAGTGATTAGTTAGCTCATTGTCTGTATTTTAATGTATTTATTAATACAAATGTAATTAATGTTCTGGGATATTAGGTGTCATGTGTTTGGAAAGGGTAGTGATTAATATAGTAGCTTCTAGAATTGGGCTGTTTGACTTCAAATCCCTCTTGATGTTACCAATATCAGCTGAGTGACCTTAAGCAGGTCACTTAACCTCTCTCTTCCTCAGTTTCTTCAACTTCTAAATGGGAATAATAATGGTACTTTCTTCACAAGGCTGTTGTAAAAATTTAATTAGATAATCCACAGTGTGCATTTAAAATAATACTTTATAATTGTTAGCTATGATTGTTATCGTTGTATAGCAAATGTTTAGATGATATATGCTGTATTTTGCATTAAATTCTAATGAGAAAAGTGTACAAGTATAAATATAAAACTTACAAAATATGTCTCTTACACAAATATGGAATGAGATATGACAGAGATTTATTAGCACATTAATAAGTGAACTGGTAAAATGGTAAGGCTGGTCCCAAGATCGTGCAAGAATAATTTATTAAAATAAATTAAAGCATTAAAAATAAATAAAGCATTAAAAAAACAATGTTAGAATCATATTGCTAAGAAAACTGGTTAATGCCCTACAGGGCAATAGAACCATAACCTTTGGAGTTATCTTTTCTACCATAAAGTATCGAGATCTAATCAATTAGTAAATGGCAAAGTCAAACACAGGTACATTTTCCTAAAGTATTAAATAATTTTCAGGTGGGCCTGTTAAACTATACATCAGTGTGACATTTAATGGACATTCTATACATACTTTTGCCTTATTTCCAAGTTTGGGAAATTTTTCCTTAACAAATATAAGGTCTATCTACAGTGGTAATAAGGCCAAGAACAGCTTGAAGTAGGAATCTTCTCTATTTTGAATATTCTTTGCAGTATTTATTTAATAATATTTATTAAACATCTATTATGAGTTTCCATACTAGGTAGGCACTAGGCATAAAAAGAGAAAGGTCCCTGCTTTGACAGTTTCACTGATAAGTGGATACACAAAATACACTCTTGTTGATTGATGGGCAAGATATGTACTGTATTTATCAAAGTGTTTGAGACTAGATTCTGAAGTTAGGCGGCCTGGATTGGAATACTGGCTGACTATGTTGCGTTGGCAAGTTTCTTTCTCCCTCTGAGCTTCAGTCACCTCAACTGTAAAATGGAGATAATAATACCTCATAAAATATGTAAGATTATTAAATGAGTTAACACTTAGAAAAGTACCCAGCACATAGTAAGTGCACAATAAATGTTAGCTAGCATTATAATCACTACAATAAACTATTGCAAACTGCTTAAATGGGTTTCAAAGACAAAACTTGCCGGGGCCGGCCCAGCGGCGCACTGCTACAGTGCGTCGCTTGGGAGCCCGGTGGCACTCCCGCCGAGGGTTCGGATCCCACATACAGACCGGCCGCTCACTGGCTGAGCGAGGTGCGGACGCAACACCGAGGGTTGCAATCCCGTTGCCGGTCCCCGTCCGGTACAGGCGCGACACTGAGGGTTACGATCCGTTGCCGGTCACAAAAAAAGACAAAAAAAAAAAGGAATTACAAAGACAAAACTTGCCTCATACTAAAATCTTAATTATAGAGACCGTCTGGTACAGGCGCGACACTGAGGGTTACGATCCGTTGCCGGTCACAAAAAAAGACAAAAAAAAAAAAGGAATTACAAAGACAAAACTTGCCTCATACTAAAATCTTAATTATAGAGACTAACACAATCCTTGGCCAAAGGAAGGTACTCAAATATCTAGTGAATGAATGAATGTTGAGTTTTTATGATGTCTGCAAAAAGAACAACTTATTTCCCCTCCTCTGCATGTGACAACAATTTTCCAGTGTAGGTCATATGTGATAGTCCAAACTTCACCAGGACCTTTCTGTATTTCTACAATTTTCACTTCAAATAGGTCAGCTTAACACAGCTGTTAATGTACCTATAGGCCTAGCTTCCTATGACTTGCAAAAATTACTGAGCTGAGACTTAATTACAAGAAATAGAGATACCAAATAAAATTGTTCTCTAAATGTTGTTTACTTTTCAGCCCATCATTTGTTATAACCTACTTATCCTTCTTCTAATTATCAGCAGAAACCAGATTCCCTCAAAAAAAAATCCATTTGGCTTTCAAACTACAGAAGCTTGAGTCTGCAGAGCTTATGCTGCTCTAAATGACAGTATGTGCCATTAGAGATGCTTCCCAGTCAAAAAATCCTTTGTTTCTAGGTCTTTCTTTTCTCTCCTAAGTTTCTCAAAACCCTAAATTGTCAGCTGAAATGCTATGGCTGACTAGTCCAGATGAAAGGACCACTGCTTTTGAGTCGGAACACATCAGAACTTGATTTGCAAGAAAGACCATTCACACTTTTGCCATTTAGGAGTTTTCCCATATAACATCTAAACAAAATTGCCTGAATCCAGCTTTCTGAAATGAACATAATAGAAAAGAGACTATATTTCTAGGAGCCCGGCATCTAGGTGATACCCTTCCTGTCACTAGGAGATCTTAAAACCTCCATTATTGTGTCTATTACACTGATGTTGTCATTATTGATTTACTTGTATGATTCTTTCAGTAGGCAGTGAGATTTTAGAGTATCAAATCCTACTTACTTTTGTAACCCAGATTCTTAAAGTGGTGTCCAGCATAAATTAGGCATTTAACAAATGTTTACCATACTACATAATCTCATTTTTCCTACTCTCTAACTCACACTATCACCCAGCCGCAATCTCCACTGTGCCTTACAAAAACACAGGTAGGGTTTACCCACCCCTCCAGGTTGGTCCTAGGCTGGCTTCCATGCCTACAGTTACCTCTCTCCCTGGGTCCTTATTTGAAATCTTCCTACTTTGTAACATTTGGACAAGCTACACTCCACTTGCCACAACCCCTCCTTCCTCTGATCTCCCTACGTGCTTACAGTGGTGGTACATTTGAGTACCACCATGTCCTTCCCACCCTGAAATCATTTCATATGTCACGACTGTATGCCCCATCATGATGTCGTCTTTTTCTTTTTTTGCATATTCCATAATGCCCAGTGCTGTGCACAGAATAAGAGCTCAAATAATTTTTTTCCTTCAAATTGAGTTTGCTCACATCTCATAAACCAATCTCTTCCAGCAATTGCAATTGAAAGTGCTTTGTGTAAAATTGAAATCTCAAGCATGAGGATGCCTAGAATATTTGATCACGGCCATAAAGCCAGTTAAATAGATTCCTTTCACTTTCAACATCTTAAGAAACTAGTAGCCTATTCAAAAATGCTAATGTGTGGCTCCATTATAAAAGACTAACAATGTTACTGTTTAAAATCTGTTCCTCCTCCCTCATCTTCCCACCCCAACATCTTAAGAAACTAGTAGCCTATTCAAAAATGCTAATGTGTGGCTCAATTATAAAAGACTAACAATGTTACTGTTTAAAATCTGTTCCTCCTCCCTCATCTTCCCACCCAGGGTTATCTAATTGCTAATGTGTACTTAATGCAAAAGCTAGTCTGTTTCTTTTTCTTCTCATTTTTTTCAAGTTTTTAATTTAGAAGAATACTGTTTAGAACAGGTTTGAAAGACATAAAATCGCATTGCTATGCTTTTGAAAGGGGAAGAAAATTGATTGATAGATCCCTTGTCTCTTCTGGAATCTTTCTTATCTCCTGTCTAATTCCTTTATGTAATCATCTGACTTTTTTTCTTCCTAGCCTTCCTCTCTCTCTCTGCCTGCCCCCCTCTGTCTGAAACTTGAGGGTCATAGTTCTTACCTTCCTTGGAGAAAACCTAACCTCAGTAAGAGATTCAACCCACAGAGGCTCAAAAGAAAAAAGAAAAGGAAAGGAAAGGAAAGAGAAAAATGCCAAGCTGCCTGGAATAACTGTTCACTGATATCTTTCTGCAGGTGTTTTTAGACCCTGCAAATATGAAAATCACTACACATCAGAAACTATAGGAAAGCATATCACTTCTTCCCATTAACAGTGTATGAGAGCCCCAAGCTACAAGTTATAAAAATAACTGACATCTTCC
>NW_007728749.1:232712-238321 GCF_000696425.1 Galeopterus variegatus | reverse complement strand
TTCCCATTAACAGTGTATGAGAGCCCCAAGCTACAAGTTATAAAAATAACTGACATCTTCCAGTAATATGCATGTCTGGGCCACATAGGTACCACCTGCGGTGCTGCTGTAATAAAGTAAAAAGATAAAATCACCATCACTTTACTATTTTCAAATCAAGTAAAAGACAAGCCTTGTAGCATTTAAATATGAACTCATAAATGCATGGTCAGGTCTAGAAGAGAATAAACACTTCAAGGGCAGACTGTTGCTGGTTGCTGCTACTAAAGTTGTGATGATAGAAAGACCTGCTTTGATTTAGACAGTGCCTCTCTTGCATACAGCTCAAAGGGCACACATGCTTTGATATATCTCATTTGACTCCGCCACCTACCACTGCACTGCAAATTCCAAGATTACCAGAAAAATTACCAACAAAAATGTCTCAAGTGTAAAATACTGATCTGGAGGCAATTGTCTTCTCTTAGGGACTAAAATGGTGACAAATGAATGCTCAGGATGACAAACTGTTAAGGAGGAAGAAATAACTCAGAAAAAGGAGGTAGGAGGAAGATGGGCTTTACCAGAGATGAGGTTGCCATGTACATGTTCAGAGTGGGTGCGCAAGAGAGAAGAGAGGGTCAGAGTAGGCATGAGTAGATGGAAAAAGAGAACAGGACAAGGAAGAGAACGAAGAATATATGGGGAGGAATTAATCAGTTAAACTGGAGCAAATTTAGAAGACCAGCTAGCTTCTGAATCCACCATGACTCTTTTCTAATAGCCCTGAAGTTATTTCCTTAATGAGGGTCAGTCACACATGACCAGATAGTGTCATGTCTGATTACCTCTTGAGTTTTTGTCACTGCTTTAGAACTGCTAAGTTCTGAAGGTTTCTGTGCTAGGGGCCATTCACAGACCCCTGTTCATGAGACTGGTTAGAAAGGACAGAGGGGGGTATATATTTCTTCTTCCTGCTGTGAAAAGGACTAGTAAATCTTGGTCTTGGTTTCTTCGTCCAAGGTGCTCCAGAGTCTGCCATGGTCTGTTTTAAAGGATTAAAATCATGGCAGATCGGAGGACAAAAGTTTGTCTTGAGAAGTAGGCATCAAAAAGCTCATTTTCTAAACCTTTAGCAGATGGGCTCCCTTCCGCATGGTCTGTTTTAAAGGATTAAAATCATGGCAGATCGGAGGACAAAAGTTGGTCTTGAGAAGTAGGCATCAAAAAGCTCATTTTCTAAACCTTTAGCAGATGGGCTCCCTTCCCAAGGGAAGAAAGAATCATGAGAATAAAACTAGAAGAGTTTTGTAAGTGTCCGTCTCTGACTTAGATTTCGAGTGGGACATTCTCCACATGCCAGGTAGCTGATAAACTAAACTAAACTAAATTATTTTACTTTGAGATAAGTGCTCTCTGTGTCTTCTGTGTCACAGCTGGATGCTAAAGACTCATAGATACTGGGCCACAGAAATAGTAATGAAAAAATAGACGAATGAATTTGCCAGAAATGGGGAGGGAGAAATCAGTCAGAAAGACAAACGAACGAAAAGAACAGAGGATGCAGAATAAAGAGAATCGATGGGGGAAAGCAGAATAAGGAAGAAAAATTCAGTTGAGTCATCATGACTGGGAACCACAGCTTCACAAGCATGCATCCTGCGTGACTGCACAGGGCCTGTGCTTAGAAGGTCCCCATGCTTGCTTTAATGCTTTTCTGCTACTATCTTGAAATTTTTAACAATTTTGTAACAAGGAGGCTTGCAAATGATGTGGCTAGTCCTGCTGAAATTATATTCCATTTACCACACTCTGTAGCTGAATGGACAAGCTAATACAAGTTCAACTTAGTCTGCTCGTGTGTGAAGGGGTAGTAGTGACAGTATCTTGCTCACCAGACCGAGGGAAGATTCAGTGAGATAATGCGTGCCAAGCACTTACCAGTGTGCCTGACAAATGTTAAGTGCTCAACGAAGCTTGGCTTTCGTTGTTAACCATTACTGGTTATGTTGAATGGTGAGGCACAGCAGAATGCCACCAATTATCTTGAGTGTCCAGCAGGCTCATTACATCTATACTTATAGCTGCATCATTCCCAAGGCAAGGAATTATGGCAGCAGTATGTAGAAAATATGATCCAGGCCATAAGGCCAATCTCTCTTGCTCTATAGAATCTTCCCTCAGGACCCTCTGGACTCCCCATCCATAAAATGTGTCCCAGGCCATTCTCTCCAACTTCCCAATAGCACTGGAACCCACATTCTGAGCCAAGTGAACCACTAACTGTCACTGCTGCCTGATTTATCACTCTGTCAGATTTACAAAGCAGAACAGTTACACCTCTATCCTGAACGTGGAACGTGCTGTGCTCTGACTTTGGGTTGGGCTAAGAAACTTGCTTTACCATAGGTTTATTTTTTTAAACTGATGTTTCTGTTTTTTATTTGTTTTCATCAGAAGACAAATTTGCACCACATTCTCTGAAAACAAACTCCAGATGCCTCTGTCATGACATGTCTTTATCTTTACCTTGGGCTCACTCATCCCCAAAACCAAAGTCAGCAGCAGGGAGATCCTAGGGCTCCAGCCTCTGATTCCTTTCCCATTGCCCCAGAGCCACACACTCACTTTCTCCCCATGTGGGTTGGAGCTATTGCCTTGTTGCAAGGGGCCTTGGAAATACAGTGGCATCTTCACGATACCTGAAGCATAATAAGAAAATTCGACTGTCTGATTTGAGAAAAGATTGGCTCAGCAAGAAATATAAAAGGATGGTGGAAATATTGAAAAGAGGCAGTAAGTTGGGGGAGAAACACAGAAATAAAAAATAAAATGGCACGGGATAGTTATTATTTCAGCTTTGCTCTAGCTTTATACAACAACTCTCAAAAAAGAATACTAATGTAAGACAATGGAAGTTTCTGAACAACTTTGAATGTTCCGTTTTTCTTTGTGGAATGCTTGCAAAGGAAAATTGCTTTTGATTACATAGCTGGGTCAGAATCTACTTTCTTATTTGGAGGTTGATACTCATACCACATTCAAAGTCTGGTGACATAAGGACTTATGGAATGAGCACAAAAAAATGAAGGCATTATAATCTCCTAGACTAACAGAGAATTTGGTCAGACCCAAGCACCCCAACTACATTCTGGGCTCCATACTGAGAGTTGCGTCTGGGTGACAATTATAGGTCCAAGTGAAAATTGAATTATTGTTCTATGAAGGAACCAAGTCCCTCCTCCCACAATATTTATTTGTTCTGGGATAATTTACAGACAAGAGTGATTTTTTTTTTTAATTTCATAAAGTTACTCAGAAAACTGTGTTAAACTCTTTAAGGCCCAACTTATGAATGCTAGTAGTTAAAAGATTCAGAAAATAGTTTAGGTACTATTGTGATTTTAATTTCCTAGCCCTGGAGATTGAAGAAGGAACTCAGTATAAGAACGCTTCCTACAATTTCACTTAAGCTTTCAGTCTGCCTGCCTGTCAAAGCCAGGCTGTTTTCTACATAGCTCGATGCCCATAAAAGATCCACTTTCTCCTCTCTGTAAGGATACCAGGAAAGTAGATAGACTTGAGCCTACAGTCAACTAGAATAGACCAGAAGAAGAGGTCCATATGATAGACCCTTTTGTCTGTTTGTCTTTTGTTCTCCCAGTGTCACTGCAGAATTATCTTTAGTGCCTTGGGTTAATAAAACACCATAGTCTGGGTAGAACACTAGAACATGTATATCAATAAAAACAAAAGCAACAGTTCTTCCTGCATATTCTTTTATTTGGGGAATTCCCAAATTTCAATTTTGGGACCCATCATCATTGGTTTGCAAGCATTTTGAGATCATAGACCCCTTTGATGTTCAAATACCTAATATGCACCCTCCACTCAAAAGAAAAAAATGCCTATTTGCTGGTGGAAGAATAAACTTTAAACTGTTTCTCTGACCCCTTGGGGATCAGAAAGCAATGGTGTAGGACTGGTTCTATTCCTCCAGAGTAGCTCTAGCAGAAGATGGGAAATACAAGGGTACTTCAAAAAGTTCATGGAAAAAGAGAATTAAAATATAATACAAATCTTTCCATGAACATTTTGGAGTACTCTCCTATGTCAAAATAATAAGACCAGGGATTTTTTTTTGTAAGTAGTATTAAGGTCTTCTCAAGAAGAGAAATACACACTCTTCCTATAGACTCAATGAAACATTCGTCCCACTCATAGAATATAAAGAAATCTTTGGAAGAAAATTAATCTTTGTGGTATTAAGCTTTGTTTTCCTTTAAATCATGTCAGAGGGAAATTAAAGATCAGGGTATGGAGAGATCAAACTGGGGTCTCCAGCTCTATCCCTCTTCCAGGGGAAGCCTGAAGGGACTGTGTTTGCAGAACACATGAAGTGCCTTAGATCTTCTAATTCTGTGAGCAGGGGGTGAACCCAAAGAAAGGATCTATAGATACAGAATTCAATTAGAAGGCTGTGATAGAAACAAGTGAGAAGGTGGAATTAGAGAAGCGGAGGAGAACCCACGTGGAATTCCCTCTGAAGGCATCCTCCTTTATGGCCCTGCTCCCTCGTGATGGTTAACTTCACGTGTCAGTTTTATGTGCCTGGGCCATGGGGTACCCAAATATTTGGTCAAGCATTATTCTGAATGTTTCCATGAGGGTGTTTTTGGATGAGTTTAAAATTTACACTGATAGACTGAGTAAAGTCAATTGAGCTCCCTGTTGTTGGTGGGCCTCACTCAATCAGTTAAAGACCTGAATAGAACAAGAAGGCTGACCTCCCATTTCACCTGAACAGGTGGGAACTCCTGCCTGACACCCATGAGATGGAACATTGGTCTCCTCCTGCCCTTGGACTCAAACTGATCAACTTTTCCTGGGTCTTGAGCCTGAGGCTTTCAGACTGGAACTTATACCATCCACGTTCCTGGGTCTCTAGCTCGCGGGCTCACCCTGAAGATCTTGGGACTTTCCAGCCTCCATAATTATGTGAGCCAATCCCCTTATAAGAAATCTATTTATTTATACACACACACATAAATATCCTCTTGGTTTCTCTGGAGAATTTGGACTCAAACTGATCAACTTTTCCTGGGTCTTGAGCCTGAGGCTTTCAGACTGGAACTTATACCATCCACATTCCTGGGTCTCTAGCTCGCGGGCTCACCCTGAAGATCTTGGGACTTTCCAGCCTCCATAATTATGTGAGCCAATCCTTTTATAAGAAATCTATTTATTTATACACACACACATAAATATCCTCTTGGTTTCTCTGGAGAATCCTGACTAATACCCCCACCCCTCCATTTGGATAACATAATGGAACATGTTATCTAAACACAGGGCAAATCCTGACTTGGTACTATTTGGGGCAAGTACTTGATCATTCCCTCAGTAAAAGAACTTCTCAATCCTTTATTTCAGGTCAACATATCTTTTCATCTAAAAAATAAAAAAGAAGGAAGGAAGGCAGGAAAAGAAAAGGAAAGAAAAAAAAGAAATTGAAAGAAATCTTTGTGGTACTAAGAAAATTATGGTCGTCTGTTGGGCACAAAACCAGCTCTTTGTGAATTATTAGATGCACATTTGTAGGCATCAACAGAAGGTATCCAAATTAGTAA
>NW_007728749.1:208775-231836 GCF_000696425.1 Galeopterus variegatus | reverse complement strand
AAAAAAAAAAAAAAACGACTGGCCTCCTGGAGTGTTATAAAGTATGGTTTCCTTATTTTTTTTTTCAGAACAGGAATCTTAAAACCTTTGCCCTAGCATATCTCTCCAAAGAGATGCACAGCAAGATCCAAGAGGAGATCTCCAAAGGAGAAAGACAGAAAAGCACAAGTTTCTCTTCTCTACACCCTAAGCCTGTCACAACTTTAACCACCTTCCCTCTAGCTAGCTCACAAAGGAAATCGGTGAGCACAGGCAACCTGCAATGGAGCCCTTCAGAAGATTTCTATGAATGAGAGAGCCAAGTTCAGAAAGGCTCAGGCTTTTAAAGGGTGAGTGCACAGCTTAGAAGCCACAGAGGAGCTAACCAAATTATCATATCTCTCTAAATCTGCCTTCTGCCTAAAAAGTTTGAGAGTTTGGAGAAACCCCCCTTTTCCCTCAGGGGTCCTTGGTCCTTGTTGGCCCTCTGGTGCAGGCAGAAGGAGCACTGTAATGGGAGTCACAAAACCAGGACTCCAGTCCCAATCCTCTAACAAACCAAAACAAAGAGATAAAGGACAATGGTGATTGTAGTGGATTGACTTATGTTACCCCAAAACTCAGTGAACCTTGAATTGTGTTCTCTAAGTTTTATGTATAGAAACTTGGCCCCCACTGTGACTGTTAAGAGGGTGGGAAATCCTATTATGGTAATTGAAAGGTGGAGCCTTGAAGAGGTGATTAGATTGTAGGACCGTGCAGTAGTGAATAGATTAAAAATGGTGGTCAGGGTCATGGTTCTGAGGGCTTTGAAAGAAGAGAGAGGAGAGACTGTCTCTCTCTCTCTGCTCCATCATTTCACAATGTGATACCCTATTTCACTGAAGTCACCACCAAAGGAAGTTCTTACCAGATGTGATCCCTGGACTTTGGACTTCCCAGCCTCTGAAACTGTACACAATAAATTTTGTTTTCTTATAAATCACCCAGTTCCAGGTATTTTGTTATAAGCAACAGAATCAGATTAATACAGTGACATAAAATAAAATTTTGTTTTCTTATAAATCACCCAGTTCCAGGTATTTTGTTATAAGCAACAGAAACAGATTAATACAGTGACATAAAAGAAAAAAATATATATCACATCTTTCTTTAAATGAAGCTCTCCACCAAATTCAGAATATGAAACAGATAAAAGTGGCAGTCACCTGACAGATCACTAGTAGCCCATAAGATGCTTCCCCTGAACAATGAGAACATAGTTTATAAATCAACAATCTTGACTTAGAGAGGTTTCCAATTTATCTGAAAAGTCTTTTTCATATAATATGTATTCCTGGGCTCCCCTCCAGATCTACTGACACAGAAACTCAAGGGCCAAAACCCAGAAAACTATGTTTTCAACAGACTCCCTGGGTAATTCTTAAGGTGCTCAGCTGGCTGGTATGAACCAACATCTGGAACTACTACAGTAGGATCTCTCAAATACGAGTATTCTTCCAAGTGCTCAATACAACCACCACCACCAAATAAATATGTGCAATCTCCTCTCCACAATGCCAGACTATTTTTATTAGCTTCAAGTTACCATAATAAAAACAGATGGCTTGTAAATTGCACCATAATTCTACCTGGGTTAATCATGTTTAAGTGATAACAGGCAAATAATGAAATTACTTGCAAGGATTTTCCATCCCTAACCTTTTCACAAAAGCTTCTCCTCTTCATCACCAAAAATTTCCCATTGGTTCTTTCAAACAATGTTATCTCTTTTGAGAGAGAAAGACCACAAAATCCCCTTGAAAACACATCCTGCAGATACAGGAATGATGCTAGAGAGGTCCAACCTTTCAGATGAGGCTACTGAGTCACTAATCCAGGGGTGGTTACCAGGGAATTGAGAATTCATTCCAAGGAGACACTGAAACCAAAAAAAATTTCACAGTGCAATTTTTAAAAAGGAGATAATCCATGTAAAGAAAAAGGTCATGTACCTGGTTTAAAATAAACATTCAATGAAGCTCAACTACTATTATTTTTACTGTTTATTGTCATATTATTAACCGAAAATAGGTTGAGGCACTTTCAGGTTGTCTGTCTGGCAAGTTGTTTAGACAAGGAAAATGTTTTGTGTAATAAGTGTTCCATAATCATATTTCAAAATATTTCTTAACCAGCTCACTTTAAAAAAAGGCTAGGGAGGAATTTGAGAACTCAAAAATAGTGGTTCTTTAACTTTCATGTGCATCAGGATCACCTGGAAGGCTTGTTAAAGTGCAGACTGCTGAGTCCTACCACAGAGTTTCTGATTCACTAGGTTTGAAGAAGGGCATTTCCTCATTGATGCTGCCAATCTGAGGACCACAGGTTGAGAATCACTGTACTAGAGCATGCTTTATATCCCATGATTCTTGGAGGAATGTGCTGCATAGCCAAGGCCAAATGCCATGCTTGAAAGGGTACATTCCTTAAAATTTTCAATGATGTGTAACAACCCTATTCTGGGCTGCAGCTGGTTAATCAAAAACATTGTCAAAATCAAAATGCCCCAAGTTTTTAGGATGTGTGATATAATAATCAGGTTATTTTCTGTTAAAAAAAAAACCCTGACAAATACTCATACAGTCTATATCCCTTGATGCAGTAAGAGGAATTTACTAACTTGTGTAATTGGGAAACACAAGGCACAGGTGAATCCAGGGCACAACACAGTATGTCCTGAGCTCCCGCTCTCTTCATCTCTTGGTTCTGTTTGTTGGTCCTCCTTGTTGGCTGACCTTAGTGCTTCCTGCCACGGACAGCTCTCTCTTCAAGAGGCAAAAGAGAAGGCATAGCACAGCTCACCATTTATAAGAAAAGAAACACAATGTCTCCTGGTATCCTCCAGTGAAATCACATAGATCTATGATTGGCCATTACTGGAAACACGTGCTAACATTTTAGATCAATCCTTATGAACAGAGGAGACAGGGACCAGGATTGGCCAGCCCTTGGTTTCATGACCAACCTGGTGGTTAGATTGATTGACAGTTGTGGCAGCAGCACATGTATAGCAATAGCAGCTTCACAGTGGACAAAATACCTAACAAAGAGGACTAAATGTTGAAAGTAGAGATTGAACACCTAGAATGAAGAGAAAAGGATAAATGCTGAAGATAAGGAACTGAGAAAAATAGAGCAGCTGACTCCAGTTGCAGTGAATTCAAACCTGTGTACTAGATTCCTCCCACAGTACCCAACAACAGAAAATGTTTAATAAGGAGTCCATAATAAGGAGGCTCCATATAGCCTCACTAGTACCCAACTGCTTCTCTCTGGTTGTTGGAAATGAGCTTCTCAATTGACTTCAGGTGAGTTTCTTAAACCTTAGGTACAGTACATGAACTTGTCATTTCTCCTAAGTCAGCTTCCTCCTCTACAAGAATATGATATGACAGGCCACTTTTTTACATAAACCTTAGGTACAGTACATGAACTTGTCATTTCTCCTAAGTCAGCTTCCTCCTCTACAAGCATATGACAGGCCACTTTTTTACGGTATCTCAAGCAGAAATTATCTTCCAAATATATGTTTCTTGCAAGGATCTGAACAGAACAAATAAACTAAAACAACATAACCATCTAGCTAAATTGATGACATACATTAGAGATGAAATTTTTGTCTAAGAGGTTTGCAGTTATTAACATTTACTTCTGCTTCTAAATACTTAGTAAATTAAGAGAAAGAGCCTGGGAGGATAATTTAATTCAAATTTGAAACCTTGAATTCTGAGTTCTAATTACAGATGTACTCTCAATTCACCAAATATTCCTTGCAAAAGTTAACTGGGATAGGGTACAAGGAGACAAACCATTTTGGTTGCTGCACTCAATTAATCAAAATATTATTTACTGCCTACTGTGTTCCAGGCAAAGTGCAAAGGCTGGTGTTAGTGAAAGCCACAGGAGGTGAGCAAAGGCAGAAAACAAAGACAAATTCTCAATCTTTATGCTCCCATGGGAAAGTTACAGGGACTGATTACATAGGGTAAGGGTTTCTCAACTTCAGAGCTATTGACATTTTGGTCCAGATAATTCCTTTTCTTAAATTAAAACATAATAGAATATTCATATCTGTGGGGTACGGAGTTGACTATCAACACTTTTGTACAATATATGATTATCAAATCAGGATAATTAGCATATTCATCATTACAGTCAATCAATCTTTGTGTCCATTAACCAGTTTCTGTCTAAGCCCCCACCCCCCACCTTTCAATAACTACAGTTCTGTTCTCTCCTTCTAACAATTCAATGTATTATTGTGATTGTTGTTCCTTTCTTTCTTTCCTTCCTTTCTTTCTTAGCTCCAACTTATGAGTGAGGATATGCAGTATTTCTCTTTCTGTGCCTGGCTTATTTCACTTAACATAATTTTCTCCAAGTTCAGCCATGTTGCTATTACAGAAATGGACTCGGCAAGGAAGGGACTGACACTCAGAGAGTTGGAGAGTCAAGTATTTATTACACTGGCAGGCCCAGATGAGCTAATGCTAAAACTCTGGACCCCAAGCTCTGGTTTTACAGAGCTTTTTAATAGGTGGACTCTTCCAGGTTTCTAGGTTTCAGTTTCTCAACACACATTTGAAACAGGCAGACAGGCAGCTACAAGTTTCAGCTTCTCAGAATTTATGTGGTCTAAGCAAGCATGGTTACAGAGGTGAGGAATGCAAGCAGTTGATTAACAGCTAGGCTGAATTCATATGGCCTTGTAGATAAGGAAACTTGGCTACAGAGGAATTACAGAGGCAGGCAAATTTTTAATTTTGAGTTTTCCCAACACTACAAATGGCAAAATTTCGTTCTTCTCAGTAGTATACCACTGTGTATATATACCTCATTTTCCTTATCCAGTCATCTGTCAGTGGACATTTAGGTTGGTTTCGATCTTGGCTGTTATAACAGAGCTACGGTAAACATGAGAGCGCAGATATCCCTTCAACATGATGATTTCCATTCCTTTCGGTATATACCCAGTAGTAAGATTGCTATATCATATGGTAGTTCTTTCTGTAGTTGTTTGAGAAACGACCATAGTGTTTCCCATAATGGCTGCACTAATTTGCAGTCCCACCAACAGTGAAGAAGGGGTCCCCTTGTCTCTCCATCCTCTCCAGCATTTGCTACTCTCTGTCTTTTAGATAATAGCCACTCTAATTGAGGTGAGATGATATCTCCATATGGTTCTGATTTGCAATTCCCTGATGTGTAGTGGTGTTGAGCATTTTTTCATGTACCTCTTGGCCATTTGTATGTCTTCCTTTGAGAAATTTCTATTCAGCTCCTTTGCCTATTTTTAGGCAGATTTTTTTAAATTGTTTAGTTGTTTGAGAATTAGTTCCTTTTATATTTTGGATATTAACCCCTTGTCAGATGTATAGTTTACAAATATTTTCTCCTATTCTGTAGGTTGTCTTTTCCCTCTGCTGTTGTTTCCCTTATTGTGCAGAAGCTTTTTAGTTTCATATAATCCCATTTGTTCATTTTTTTCTTTTATTGTGTTTTTGAGGTCTTATTCAAAAAGTCTTTGCCCAGTCCTACATCCTGAAATGATCCCTATATGTTTTCTTCTAGACGTTTTACAGTTTCAGGTCTTATATTTAAGTCTTCAGTCCATTTTGAGTTTATTTTGGTATAGTAAGAGGTATGGGTCTAATTTTATTCTTCTACACATGGATGTCCAGTATTCCCATCACTATTATGTACTGAAGAAGCTATCATTTTCCCATTGTACGGTCTTGGTGCCTTTCTCGAAGATCAGTTGGCTGTAAATATGTGGATTGATTTCTGGATTCTCTATTCTCTTCCATTGGTCCATGTGTCTGTTTTTATGCTAGTACC
Source organism: Galeopterus variegatus (assembly GCF_000696425.1). Taxonomy (NCBI): domain Eukaryota; kingdom Metazoa; phylum Chordata; class Mammalia; order Dermoptera; family Cynocephalidae; genus Galeopterus; species Galeopterus variegatus. The sequence continues at coordinate 225,977 of NW_007728749.1, read as the reverse complement.
ATGCTGTTTGGTTACTATAGCTTTGTAGTATAATCTGAAGTTAGGTAGTATAATGCCTCTGGCTTTTTTTTTTTTTTTTTGGTCAGGATTGCTTTGGTTATTCAAAGTCTTTTGTGGTTCCAAATGAAAGTTAGGATTTTTTTTTCTATTCCTGTGAAGAATGACATTGGTATTTTGATTGAGATTGCATTGAATCTGTATATTTCTTTGGGAACTATGGACATTTTCACAGCATTAATTCTTCCAATCAATGAACATAGGATGTCTTTCCATCTTTTTGGGTCATCTTTAATTTCTTTCAGCAGTGATTTGTAGTTCTTATTGTAAAGATCTTTCACCTCTTTGGTTAAATTTATTCCTAGATATTTTATTTTTGGGTAGCTATTATAAATGGCTTGATTTCTTGATTTCTTTTTCTATAGTTGGTTGTTAGAGTATAAAATGCTACTGATTTTCATATATTAATCTTGTATCCTACAACTTTACAGCATTTGTTTATCTGCTCTAGAGGGTGGACATCCTTGTTTTGAATATGTTCTTGTTCATTTAGGATGTCTTGTTCATTTATGAAGTTAGCATGGGTTTGTCATATATGGCTTTTATTGTGTTGAGATACTTTATTCTATACTTAATTTGTTAAGAGTCTTCATCATAAAAGGATACTAAGTTTCATCAAATGCTTCTCCTGCATCTGTTGAGATAATCATATGGTTTTTGTCCTTGAATTTGTTGATGTGGCACATCATATTTACTGATTTTCATATGTTGAACCATCACTGCATCCCTGAGATGAATCTCACTTGATCATGTTAGGAGAGCACTGAGTGTCCTTAGCATTGCAAACGTTAGCAGCACTTCTGATCTCTACCCACTAGATTCCACTAATGCATAACCCCCATCCAAGCTGTCACAACCAAAATCTCTCCAGACCTTGCCAAATGGCTGTTGGGGAAAAAAAATCTCTCTTGGTTGAAAACCACTGTTGTAGAGTGATGACAAAATTAAGTCTTGATCAGTTTTGGAAATATTTTTACAAAAAGTTAATATTAATAGCTACAACAATAGTAATAATAACAATATTAATTTTAAATATTCCATCACTATGTACTAGTGCTGTGCCAAGATTTGGGTGTCTATGACTTAAGTTCACTCTTATAACTCAGAGAGGTCAGATAATTCACTCATGATCACATTGGTAATATCTGACAGAATTGGGATCAGTTTTAAGTCTATCCCTCTGGGTTCTATTTTCTGCTGTTTTTCTTTTCTTTTCTTTTCTTTCTTTCTTTTTTAAGAAAGCTAGAGCTCTGAGGGATAGAATGTGTATGAGCCACAGAGGTAGAGCAGACCAATGGGTTTCAGTGTGTCAACATTGAGGCATGAGGGTCCTGATCTTATATATAAACTCTGGCATGAAAACCCACATATTCCAATAGCCAGCTCAGAGCTGCCACCCCAGCACACTGTGAGAGCATTTTAGTACAAAATTCCTGATGGGGCAGGGCTGGGCATGGCACTGTATGTGAAGCAGCCTCCTTTTTTCCAGAGGACAACCATCTATTAAACAAGTCCTAGAAAGTCACTCTTCCCTAGTAGGAATTTATGCTTTCCAAAATTAGTAATTTTTAATCAATAGGCTATATTGATTTGTGAGGACCCTTACAAAACAGAAGGACCAGAAAGTATGTGTGGGCCTTAGGAATATATTAGAAATCCACATAAAGTTTCATTTAAGAAAACAGATTTCACTGAGAAACAATTTGGAAACAAGTCACCTCCAGCAGCACCAGTCCTTTTGCCCATTTAGCGACTGCTGCATGAGTATTCTGTTTGTTCCTCCTATCTCTGGGTCTTTGCATATGCCATCACTCTTTTTTTTTTTTTTTTCTTTTTGTCTTTTTCCGTGTCCGGCAATGGATCACAACCCTCAGTGTCGCGCCCGTACCAGACCGGGACCAGCAACGGGATCGCAACTCTCGGCTCCGGCAATGGATCACAACCCTCAGTGTCGCGCCCGTACCAGACCGGGACCAGCAACGGGATGGCAACTCTCGGCGTTGCTCCCGCGCCTCGTTCAGCCAGTGAGCGGGAACCGGTCTGTATGTGGGATCCGAACCCTCGGCGGGAGGGCTGCTGCACTTCCCAAGCGGCGCTCTATAGCAGTGTGCCACCGGGCCGGCCCTATATGCCATCACTCTTGCCAGAAATATTTAACCTCCAAACTTTCTACTCCCCAACCACTTAACTCTCAGAAAGAAAACTACATCATGCCAACAGTCATCAAACTGCTATTCAAATGTCATTTCCACAGTGAAGCCCTCCTGACTTCTCTAACTAGACCAAATTTTCCTACTATTGGCACACAGTATTCATTCATTCATTCATTCATTCATTCATTCATTCATTCATTCATTCATTCATTCATTCATTCATTCATTCATTCATTCATTCATTCATTCATTCATTCATTCATTCATTCATTCATTCATTCATTCATTCATTCATTCATTCATTCATTCATTCATTCATTCATTCATTCATTCATTCATTCATTCATTCATTCATTCATTCATTCATTCATTCATTCATTCATTCATTCATTCATTCATTCATTCATTCATTCATTCATTCATTCATTCATTCATTCATTCATTCATTCATTCATTCATTCATTCATTCATTCATTCATTCATTCATTCATTAGGGGGAACATACTTTTTAAGCTCTTTCCATGCATTAGGCACTGCTCTTGGCATTAGAAACCACATGATACATGGAAAACAAAATCTTTGCTCTTAACAAATGAGAACATTTTACATTACTAGGTTGAATCATAAGAAATCAATAACTTCTAAGAAAAATAGTGATTTCTTGTGGTTCAACTGATGCTAAGTAAAATGAACAAAATAAAATAGAATAATGTGATACAGCATCACTATATGATCCCAGTTTAGATGGAATCATTGGTTAAGCTTCTCTGTTGATTGGGACCTGAACTGTGAGAACTCAGCAGTGGGGAGAACTTCAGTGAGAGTGTTCCAGGAGGGGAAATAGCAAGTGCAAAGGCCCTGATGCAGGGGTAAGGTATTATGATTGAGGCAGATAAAGAAGATGGAGCTGATGGAGACAGAAAATAGGAACATGAAAATCTTGGATAGAAGATTAGCTAGGTCACATGTGGTTTAAGATGGAGCTGATGGAGACAGAAAATAGGAACATGAAAATCTTGGATAGAAGATTAGCTAGATCACATGTGGTTTGTAAGTGGAAAGGAGTTGTGGGTTTATTCTAAGTGTGATATAAAATGAACAGAGTGTCTTAAGTGTGTGTGGCGGGGGGGGGTTGATCTTATGAATATTTTAAGAAGCTACTGGTTGCTAAAAGCATTGTATCAAGGGTATGAGCCAGAAAAAAGAGACCAGTTAGGAGGTAATTTCACTAGCCAATTCAAGAAATAAAGGCTCCAGTTAGGGTGACAATAGTGTACATGAAGAGAAGCTTTGGGATTTGGGATATATTTTGAAAATTGAATCAACTGAATTTCCTGATGGATTAAAAAGTTGCATAAAGGTGAAATAAAATATCCCAAACTCCTTTCTTTGTGTGTGTCTAAAGTACAGGTGGTACCATTTTCTAAGATTGGGAAGTCTAGAGAATACGTAGATGGAGAAGAGAGGGGCATGGGAATCAGTAGTTGTATACTATATCCATTATAGTTCAGATGCATTTTAGGTAGTCAGGTGGCAATGTCAAGTGGGCAGCTGAGTCCTGAGTTGGAGGGCAGTTCAGGCTAGAGACATAAGTTTGAGAGGCAACCTGTAGATGACAGTATAGCCATGAGACCTGATGAGCTTACTCAGGAAGAGAACAATGATCAGTTCTAAGATTGAACCCCAGAGCACTCCAGTGTTGAAAGTTGAACAGAGAACCATAAAATGAGACAAAGAGACAACAATCAGTAAGGTAAGGAGAAAAGAAAAAGAAAAAGAAAATGTGGTATCCTTGAAGCTCAATGATAATACCCTCAAGAATGAGAAAACATTGGTAGTCCTTATTTCTAATCCCTTAAATGGGAATTAGCTGTTTTGTTGAAGAGAAAAATATCCTTTGATAATAGATCCAGTATATAAGCCTGAGGGAGGGAGTCTACTCAAGGGCCCTAAAAAGGGGTAGGGGAATATGACACTGATTAACTGGAATTTAAAGGATAAATAAATGCACAAATAAAAAATAAACCATCATTTTCCCTGGAGACTGGTCAGCCCTGAGTAATGGATCCTACATGCAGGAGGATCCCTGGGCAGAGACTCTGTGTACATTACAGAGAAATGAAGCTGACACAGGCTGGTACATACAGACCCAAGGAGCAAACATTCCATGGTAGTTGGTCCAACCTTTTCTCTCTGTTTAAACTCTCTACCCCCTACTACCAATGACCCTGATTTTCACGGCCATATACACTAACCTGTAAAATGTGACCAAGTGATTCTTACCTGAAAACATATACATGTATATGCATACACACACACACACACACAAGGGGTCTTCAAAAAGTTCCTGGAAAGATTTGTATATCTTTTAATTCCATTTTTCCATGAATTTTTGAAATACAATCATGTGTACACACACACACATATACACATTGAAAGAGAAAGAAAGTGTTACCTAAAGGGATATAGCTTTTAGCTTTTTAAAATTTTTCTCTCACCTAATTAACATATCTGCAATACAACAAAAATAATGATAATAGTCACCAAATTTTAAGTCTATACTATATCAGACTCTGTGTTGGAAAATTCATGAACCTTGAGCTCTTTCTAGCAAGCAGTAGAGAAATGACTGACTATATTATCCAAATAATTTAATCAATTTGCATAGCTGGTATAATTCCCTCTAAATATGAATGTTGCTTTTCCATCATAACTGTCTTTTAAATTTAATTATTCAAATAACTCTCTCGGTACTCTATCTCAGTAAACTTAGCTCATCTCTTATGACTTCTATATACCTACATAAAAATAAATTATGTAGTTTATTTAAATTATAAAGTTTTTCTCTCTTCATTTCTCCAGAAATTTACTAAACTCAGGAAACTGGCAAAAATAAATTGTAGGCCATTCTTAATTTTGGTTGTACTTTTCCTTTTCACTCTGAATACTGTCAATTTTCACTATCAAGATACAAATTATACGTGAAGATTTGAGTTTTAAATTCTCAGGCTGCTTCTCACTTGCTACCGGATACTTGTATGAATACTCACCCTACCCTCATCAGTTTAATTTAATCACAGGGAATTAAAATCATTCCCAGTAACAAGCAAATACAAAATACCACCTAGAAATGTAGACTGATTTTAAAAGAAATTCTTATATGACACCTTTCTGAGACTAAGTTAAGGGACTTTTGGATACATCTAAGTGTCTTGAAAATTACTTAACAAGTGTTCTTGAAGTTACTCCATACTTGGTAAGTAAAACCACACCAGAAAAGAAGATTCAGGTATTATTAGTTAAGATTTTTCTTTTAATTAGCATACTTAAAAATTTCTGAGGAGAAAAATGGATTCACTAGGTCTGTTTCCCTTTAGTTTGACAATTTATAAAATGCTATAGCAATTGGGCTTTTATTTTCAGAAAAATAAAAAACTCTAACTGAATTAAACCAAAATGGAGCTGAAATATGCAGGTTTGTTTGGTTTTAGATCTGGCTGGGGTTCTCTTCTCATCTCTGGGCTCCTCTGTTTTCTATGTAGTCTTTCATCTCAAGTATCCTTTTCCTATATAATGGCATTCCTACTAAATTCCATAATTCTAGTGGAAAGGAACCCTCTCTTTCCTCAAAATTTTAAAAATTTCCTGGCATTTTCCTTGTTCCAATGGATGTGGGTCATTTCAACTGTGGTCAGGAAGTTACAATTTTCTGAAGAGTCAAGCTATTACCACGTAGTTACTACCTGAAATACATAAATTGATAATAGATAATGAATATTTACCACTACCTCTCCCCCCCAAAAAATGGAAACCTTATTAAAAGAATCAGGGGAAATAGATTTGGGGTAGATTTTAAAAAGAAATATAGGTTTCTACTAAGGAACTAAGAAAAAAATCTTCGTTATGTTTTTGCAGACAAATTTTCTTCAGCATCTAGGAAATAGTATTGATTATACCGTATTTGCTTCATTAAAATGACATCAACTCTAAATACTTCTTTATACAGGCCAGACACTCTCCTTCTGATAATAATTTCTATTCCTGATTTAAATACAGCTCTTTTAAAAAAAAAAAAAAAAGAACTTCTGTACCTACTGCTTTTATTTACAAACCAAGATTTTACGTGTTTCCTTTTTTTGGTGTTGTTTTTTCTCTTTGGAGTGTTAAGGGAGAAAAATATTTTATCATTCACAATTTAAAAATGCCAATCTACACAATATCCTCAGGGACACCAAGATTTACTGGATGAGACAGCTTACACTCACCAGTCAGCCTGTGTTGCATTTGGTGGGTAAGATTTACAGGGCTTCAGTTTCTTTCCATCACTGAAGTTTTGATTCTCTTTGGGAGTATTTGTTATATTTAGATCTCCTGATATGTATTCTTGATGAAAGGCAATGGCATCTCTGTGTTCAACGCAGTGACAAGGGGGAACAGGTTCAGAGAGAAAACTGTGTAGCCTCGATAGTATTGCATGATTTCATTTGCACACAGGACTTGAGAGTAAGTGCTAAGAAAGAGGGCTCTAACTCTGAGTTAATGAAAGTGACCAAGGTCTGAACTTCCCTGATAAATCATAAGTGGTACTTATGCCAAACGTTTCAGAATGGAAGTTAATCCAGGAGGCATGTTTCCCTTTGATGAACTATATTCACCCAAGATGTTTTACTAAATAAACTAATCAATAATATTAAGGGCAATTTGCTGTAAAAAGACCACACTTCCTGAAGTTTAACATGGACACTCTATATTTTTGCATATCCCTAGAGGATTGGTTGTTGTGTGTTTGCTGTTTTGGATTTGTTCTTTTTCTCTTAACATGTTTTCCATGTTTCAACACAGTCTTTCTAATTAACATTTTTAAACTTTTTTGGCTGTTTTAAATCCTGGTTGTTATAGATAGTATTTCAATCAGTATTTTGCTACCTATATATTTTTGCTTTGAAACCATGCTTTAGGTCCCTAGGAGTAGGATATCTGCACCCAAAAGCCTGAACACCATTATCGTTGTGACTCTAAAATAATAATAGTGTCTTCTAAAAGTGCCAGGCAATTACCCTCTCAGTCACAGCACAGGAGTACAATGATTTGAACACAAGGTTGTCACCCTGGTGTTAGGGAAAGACTGAACCTTGTCATAGGTTTAGCCCTTTGAAGATACCTAACATGTATGAAGGTTTCTCAGCTTGAAGCAGACACAAAGAAATGGCAATTCTCACATCACCATGCAGTAGGGATCACAACTTCGAATGCCCTCATGATTGTGGCAGGAGTGTGAATTAATCAAGCAAGGTGTCAGGAAGCCTGGAGGAGAAGATGGAAACTATGAGAAAATGAAGATATGAAGATGCACATTCCATCTGTCCCCTCTAAAGAGCTACCTCTACTCAGCTCCAGCTCGAATGTCCCAATTTCAAAATGTTGGCCATTAATTGAAATTCAACAGAGATAAAACATTGTATTTATAAAACATTATGTTTAAAATGTATGTGTGCATGCATAAATATGTATAATACATGTATATATATATATGTATAAAATATAATAGGTATAAGACACTTAGCAAACAAGGAAGGAAGGAAAAGAAAAGAGAGAAAGCAAGAGAAAGGAAAATAAATGAATAGTTTGAAAGTTCTGCAGACAGACTTTATAATGTACCATTTGCAGTAATCTTTTCTTTATGGAAGTAAGGCAAATCACAATGAGAAGATGCCTTGTAAAACTGATTACTGAAATTGGTGCTGATGGAAAAAAAAATACAAAATGGAAGTGCTAAGCAACCAGCACCATCCAAAAGAAATGTCATTTGTGATGACGTATGGTATGCATGCATGAAAAGCAGAATTAGATGCTGAGCTTTAGCAGATGTAATTATATAGCAAGATAAAGTAAGGCGTTGAACCACTCTTTCCAAATTACAAAGCTGTAAAGCATTCAGCAGTCAAGTAGTAAAAAGAAAAAATGTTTTACTTCTTTAATTTGTGTAACCTATTTTCCTTCCCCACAGCAAAATGCCTAGGATGAACAACGTATTCAGAAGTTACAGAATGACTGCTGTCCCTCTCTGCTCATATTCCACATGATTTCATTTCCTCAATAAGATCAGCTACACAGAGTACTGAGAAGCCATAGTTAGTGTGTTTTTCTAGATTTGCCTTTGTGACATGAGAAACTGTAAGTGACAGCACTGAGGAAAGAAAATCTCTAAATTAGGGTAAGATATTGACAAGGGTAAGAAAATTCGTCACTCCAACTGCAAATCTCTCGCCCTCATTTCTCACTATCCTATAAAGTTTATTCTTGCACATTTTAGAAAAAGGCAGGGTTTATCGGATACTCATGACCACTTCAAGTTGTCCACAAGACCATCTGCTATCAAAACAGTAAGAGGAGTTAAGAGTAAGGTGAAAGCAGATTTGGGGAGATAGAGACAGGAGGTTGACAAAGGCCATAAAAGAAGGCATTTTGCCATCAAGACAAGAACCTAGGTGCATTTGTTGTTGGGAAATATTTCCAAGCTAAGAATGTAAGTGGAGAGGACAAGTAATAAGCTATGTTAATTGCCTTTTACTAGGATAATGAAAATCTAGGAACTGGCAGGAAGACAACCAATCTACAAATTTTAGTCATTGTTTCTTGCTGTTTTTATGCTATTTTTTGGCAAGTCCTCAGGGCCACCATTTTGGCAGCTCTAAGTACACTTATGCTCAGCCAATTCACAGGACTGTCATTAAAACTACATGGGTTTTAAATGAGATACTGGGGCAAATATCCAGGTATTCAAGCCAAGTTAGTCTTGAACCTGAAATAGCCTTATCAATGTCTCAATGCTTAGGTGTGTTTTTCCAATGAGTTATTGTAATTGAATTCCTTCATCACTGATGTTTTCTAAGCCCAGGTGATTTGGAAAAACTCCTCTATGAGGGATGCTACAGGCTTCCTTGGACTAGAAAAAAGTTCTAGTAAATAATTTTGTACAAGGCCCTTTACTTAAATCAACCTTTCATCCTCCTCTTCTCTGATTGTTTCCTTGATCTGGAAGTGTCTGCTCCTATGACGCATAGGCTTATCTCACATTGTATCTTCCCTCTGTATCTTTCTTCAATTTAGTTCAATCTACATTGCATTGGGGTGAGGGAATCTACTCCATTTCACATCCTGTGAATTCAGAGATGAACCATCTAATAGAGATGATTAATCTGTTCTTGAGGCACTTGAGAGATGTGACATTTTCATTATTACTTATACTGATTGGGCACTTACTGTGTAACAGGTACTGTACTAAAGGCTTGGTTAGCACGCATCATCTCAACTGATTATTACAGCAATTGGATGCATTAAGGGTTATTTTTCTTTTTAATTTGAAGATGGGAAAACTGAGGATGAGATGTGATGTAATTTTTCATGGTTGTATACCTCTTAAGGGGCAGATCCATGACAAGACCTTGGGTGTGACTACAAAGTCTCAACTCTTAGCCACTACTTTGTAATATAAATGAAGATGAAGAAGAAGACAATAATCATGATAGCTAATGTTTAACTGAGCAATTTTTTTAAGTTCAAGGTAAAGTGTAAGACACTTGACATAACTCATAATCTTGTTAAATTAGAACAATCACACTGTAAGGTCAACCATGTTGTCACCTTCAATTATTAGATGATGAAAATGAAGGCATATGGAAATTATGCCTTACAAAAGGTCATTCAGTGTGGTCTTGATGCCAGAGGAAAGGGTCTGGGGAGGCCCAACAGCTGACCTCAACCCACCCCGTCCTCTTACCATGTTCTTGACTCTGCCAAAGGAAAGAATTCAAGGGCAGAGTCACAGTAGAAGATGAAAACAGGTTTAGTGGAACAGATAAGAAATACAGACTTCACAGAGAAAGTGAAGCCTAGTTCCAGAGACTGAACAGGGCCTGCACCAAGTTTAAAACAAAAATAAGAAATATACACCTAAAGTTTAGTACGGAGTACAGGCTGGCTCAAGAGAGTGAGTAGACACTTTCTGAAACTAAGTTTGATACAAAAGAAAGCACACACACCTCAGATGACGAAGATTGGGTGGGCCCTAGGAAAATGAGCAACAATCACAGCAAGTTTAATACAAAAGTAAGAAACACACATTTACAGACAAAGAGTGGACTGGCCCCACAGTGAACATCAGTCTGCTAAAAGCAAGTTTGATACAAAAAGAAAGAAATACACACCTCAGGCAAGTTCTGGCTGGCTATAGAGAGTGAGCAGCAGCCCCACCTTCTGCCTGGATTCCACTTTTATAGTTTAACTAATTAATACATATTCATGTTATCTAATGAATATTTGATTAAGGGGGTAGTCCCCTGTTATGTAACATAGTCTTGCACATGCTCATTTGGTCTCCTTTTAGGGCATGTTCATTGGTCAAATCCTATCACATGCACCAGACATATTCAAGAATATTCTGTGCTCTTTAGCACCTCCAGTGGAAGGTTATTCGAAAGATAAATTCCTCTTTACTGAGTATGCTGTGCTGTTAGGGTTATATAACCCCTCTCTACTGAACATGTCCAGCCACTGGATTTGCATAAATTAGCCCCCTGAGGTCTCAATTTCCCTGTGTTGGTGCCATGCTGGTGCTGAAAATAAGTCCAATGGCCAACAGTAACTATTCTCTAGAGGAGGGCCTAGAAAGAGGCTTGAGACCTTGGGGAGTGGCTTAAAACTAAGAGGAGTGTCCTGAAACCTGAACCCAGGGAAACTGTCTCATTGATCAGGGTGGATGTTTTACTACAGCAGAACCAGTGCTTCTAAATTTTACCTGGCAGGTACCACTTCAGTCTTAAGCTTCTGAAGAGTTAAAGGAATAGGAAGAAACTATGTAGAAAACCACAATGTATGGCCCTGCTTGCTTGGAGTAATGTGGGGAAATAACCAAATAAAAGCAAACAAATACAAAACAAAAAAATCAACTTGTCCCATTGACACATTGACAGAACTCCTTGGGGGCTGTAATAGCCATTAAATTGTTAAGTCAAAGAGCTAGACCTATTTTGTTCAAAGTTCTCCTTGGAGCATCACACCAAAAGTTGTTTGACAGTATCAAGGAGCTCACTTCTCAAGTAGACTGAGGTAACATCCTGTGTATTTTAGGATTCCTGCATCCAGATGATTGTCTTGCAAAGACTATACTTAGTAAATATTTGTTTGTAATTTTTGATGCTTGGAAATCAAGTGGTTAGGAATTGGTTTCCATTGACAAACATCATTTCTTTATCCACCCCAAGAGTTTTTTGCTTTAGAAAAAAATGGTAACAGTACATGGTTATGTTTGATCCATCAAAACAATGGTTATAATATTCTTTTCTCATCACATTACTGTGAAACTTACTTGAGAGCTATTAAATGATGAGGACATGATTTTTTTTCAAATGAAGATGGTTTAAAAGAAGGAATAGGTTATCATGATCATTTATTTATTTGGCAAACATTACTGAGAGCCTGTTATGCGCTAGGCACTTTGCTGAGCCTGCTGAGGGAGACAAAAATGTAAAAAGACATATAGGTCATTCTGCCAATAAACGTTAGTTGCAAGCCTCACTATGCTGAGGATAAGCATCTTGTCTCATCTACAATTTGTCATCCACTTCATGCTCTTCATTTGCAAAAACAATTAATGATCCTGTTAGTATATGGTAAACAATGGCTATTAAATACGTAAATACACCCATTTAACCACTCCTTTCCTTTTGTCAATAAAATAAATCTTCTCTCATCTATTAATAAATTGCTATATACATAGAAGTAGCTTATAGATGAATTGCACTTAGACATGAAAAAAAAAGCCCTGAGTGTGCAGTGGTAGAAATGATACAGGTTTCTAGAAATAAAAAGACACTAGAAAAAAAATCACATTTCTTCATATCTAACTGCCTATGGGCTTCATGGTAGTATGTATTAAAGAATTAAAATCACATACATTTTCAAGACTTTTGTTACAAAAATAACTTTACCTTTAGAAATTGTATCTGCAATTATATTACTTAATAGTTTGTTTTAATACATTTTCATCATGAGATGTCTCTACTCATTCAGATATTGGATATAAAAAAATAAAATAAGATGTGGAGTTTAAGTTATGATTTAAAAAATATTAAAGCCCTATTGCTAAAATGAGAGAGATGGTAGTTTTATATTTCATTGCCTTCTTTAAATAACTGTCCAGTCTTCTACTTCAGACTGCCAATGTAGGTAATGAATACAAATGCCCTATGTCTGTAGAGCAGTTGGATTTTTATCTGCAGTAGTACCGCACATGAGGTACCTTGACCAAACCACCTAAAATACACACATTAGAGCATGTAAAGTGCACCAGTACTGAGGTTACAGCTAGGTAGGTTTTTATACTTGTGTAATCACCCCCCAGATCAAGAGCTGGAACATTTCCAGAGGCCCAGTAAATGTCTTTTATGTCCCTCTCCAAGTCAATAACCAACTCCCTTCCCCCACACTCAGAGTAACCAGTAATGAGGCTTCTATTAACACTGAATACTTTTGCCTGTTCTTAGATATCATGTAAGTGGAATTATGCGGTATACAGTCTTTTGGTATTTTTTTCACACAACAAAATGTGAGATTCATCTATGTTGTATGTAATTATTGTGTTTAATTCATTTTTTTTTGTTATTCTTGCTGTATTGTATTATATAGTATGAATACAATATATTTATCCATTCCTTTGTTGATAGATATTTAGGTTGTTTCCTGTTTTTGTGTATTATATGAATAAAACATTTTAAATAAAACTTTTTAAAGGTATCAATAAGCTGAAACACAGTAAGAAATACTCAAAAGACCAAAAACTAAGTAAGAGCAGAGTCTGAAACTGGTTATAAACTTGAAGGTATTTGCTGATCCTGGTGAACCTGAACTTTGTCATGGCCTCTTAGATTACACAGAACAGAAGAAGCTCTATCCAAATAGCCAGAGAAAATAAAAGGACTCAAATAGAAACCCCTGCTTTAAACTGAAACTGTCGTTTTAGGGGAAATGAGACATGAACCTAGCTCTGCAGGGGGCTGCAAAAAAAAAAAAAAACTGCACATCTTAAAAGATAGTACAAAGTGTAAAAGAAAAATAAATCCACGCTGAAAGTTTATGTCCCCAAATTAGACCCTGTGGGTTTAAAGCCCTATTTTTACCCCCTAGACCTGCAGCCTGAAATTTTATTTAAAGTCTTCACAGGCAACCCAGTTCCTAGATAAAACAAATGCAAATTCTTTCTGGGAGAATTCACTTCCAATTGAGGCCTCAAAAATTTTCACAAAATTAACAAAAATAATACAAATCATGAAACACACAGGAAATAATGCATCAGAGCAAGAACCAGCAGAAATATACCATTAAAGACATTCTGTATTAGAATTATAAAATACAGATCATAAAAGAAACTGATGACTATGCTGAATGAAATAAGAAATTGAAAATATTAGTCAGAACAAGAGACCTCAAAAATACTCAGCATTTTGGGGGGGAAGGAAGGAAGAACCAAATAGAACTTGTAGCAATTGAAAATATAATAAGTAAAAATAGGACAAATATATTACATGTAATCAGAGCCCCAAAGGGAGAGGGGAGAAAGAATGATAAAAATATTTGAAAAAAAAGATTATGGCTTAAGAGCTTTTCAGAATAGATAATAGACAATCTATTGGTTTCATAATGCTAACAAAAAGAAAAGAAAAATAATAATAAAAACAGAATCCACATCTGTATGTATGATACTGAAAATGCAGAACATAAAGAGAAGATTGACAATCTATTGGTTTCATAATGCTAACAAAAAGAAAAGAAAAATAATAATAAAAACAGAATACACATCTGTATGTATGATACTGAAAATGCAGAACATAAAGAGAAGATCCTAAAATCAATGAGAGGAAAGATATATTACTTTCAAAAGAAGGACAATTGAACTGGCAGCTGGTATCTCAGAGGCAACAGAGAAAGCCAGAGGACTGTAATAATATCTTCAATGTCTTTAGAGTAATTAGCTACACTTAGAATTGCATACCTATCAAAAAATTCCTTTTAAGGCATAGGTAAAATCAGAACCTTTTCAAATGAATAAAAACAAAGAGTTTGCCACCAGCAGACGTGTATTCAGGGGAATTCGGAAAAATGTGCTATAGACAGACGGAAAATAATTTCAGATGGAAGATGTAAAATATAAGAAAGAATAATGAGTAATAAATGTAAATATGCAGGCAAATTTAAACAAACATTTATTGTATACAACAATGTCTTATAAGATGAAAAACAAGGACAAATAGACAATAATGTATAAACTGAGAGATATACTAATTATAGTAATGTCTTTGTGTTTGGGTGGGGGATAAAGGTTTTGATTAGTTTTATGATTATTTTTCTATTTTTTATTATTTGATACATAATTGATTATACATATTTGTAGGGTGCAGAGTTGAATATCAATACCTGTATGCAATATATGATGATCATTTCAGGATACTTAGTATATTCACTATTGCAAAACATAATTATTCTTTGTGACCCTTAACAAACTTCTCACTAACCTCCCTCTTATTCCCTCTTTCCCATACTGAGTAACCACACTTCCATTCTCTCCTTTTGAAAGTTCATCGTATTATTGTACTTGTTCTTCATTTTTTTATTTCATATTTACTTAGCTCCCACTTATGAGTGAGGACATGTGGTATTTCTCTTTCTATGCCTAGTTTAATTCACTTAACATAATTTTCTCTAAACTCATCCATGTTGTTGCAAATGTCAGGATTTCATTCTTCTTCATGACTAAGTAATTTTCTGTTGAGTATATATGCATTTTCCTTATTGCGTCATCCATTGATGGATATTTTGGTTGGTTCCAAATCTAGGCTATTATAAATAAAGCTGTGACCAACATGGGAGTGCAGGCATCATTTTGACATGATGATTTCCATTTCCTTGGGAATACACCCAGTAATAGGATTGCTGGATCATATGGCAGATGTATCTGTAGTTGTTTGAGAAAACTCCATACTATTTTCCATAATGGCTGCACTAATTTACAGTCCCATGAAAAATGGAGAAGGATTCCCTTATCTCTGCATCCTCAGAGCATTTGTTATTTTGTCTTTTTGAAAATAGCCAGTCTAAGGTGAGATGATATCTCTGTGTGGTTTCAATTTGCATTTCCCTGATGTGTAGTGATGTTGAGCATTTTTTCATGTACCTGTTAGCCATTTGTATGTATTCCTTTGAGAAATGTCTATTCAGCTCCTTTGTTCATTTTTAAATAGGATTATTTGGTTATTTTACTGTGAAGTTGTTTGAGTTCCTTGTATATTCTGAATAGTAATCCTTTGTCAGGTGTATACTTTGCAAATATTTTCTCCCATTCTATAGGTTGTCTTTCCACTATATTGATTGTTTCTTTTGCTGTGAAGAATTTTTTTAGTTTCATATAATCCCATTTGTCTATTCTTTCTTCTGTTGCCTGTGTTTTTGAGGTCTTATTCAAAATGTCTTTGCCCAGTTCTACAGGCTGAAGTGTTTCCCCTATGTTTTCTTATAGAAGTTTTATAAATTCAGGTCTTATATTCAAGTCTTTAATCCTTTCTGAGTTGATTTGGGTATAAGGCAAGAGAGGCAGGATGACTTTTATTTTTCTACACATGGATATCCAGTTTTCCCAGAACCATTTATTGAAGAAGCTGTTCTTTCCCCAGTGTATGTTCTTGTCACCTTTGTCAAAGATCAGTTGGCTGTAAATACATGGATTGATTACGGGGTTCTCTATTCTCTTCCATTGGTCCATGTGTCTGTTTCTATGCCAGTACCATGCTGTCTTGGTTACTATAGCTTTGTAGTATAGTTTGAAGTCAGGCAGTGTAATGCCTCCAGCTTTATTTATTTATTTGTTTGCTCAGATTGCTTTGGCTGATTGGGGTTTTTTGTTGTTCAACATGAATGTTGGGATTGTTTTTCTATTTCTGTGGAGAATTACTTTGGTATTTTGATGGGGATTGCATTCAATCTGCAGATAGACATTTTCACTGCATTCATTCTTCCAATCCATGAACATAGGATGTATTTCCATATTTTTGTGTCCTCTTTAATTTATTTCAGTAGTGATTTGTAGTTCTAACTGCAGAGATCTTTCACTTCCTTTGTTAAATTTATTCCTAGGTATTTTATTTTTTTGGTAGCTATTGTAAATGGGCTTGCTATATTGATTTCTTTTTCAGCTGGTTTGTAAATGGGCTTGCTATATTGATTTCTTTTTCAGCTGGTTTGTTGTCAGAGTATAAAAATGCTACTGATTTTGGATGTTGATTTTGTATCCTGCAACTTCTGAATTTCTTTGTTATCTCTGAGTTCCAGAGACCATCTCCAGTCGAGTTGTGGGTACCTAAAAAGGGAGAGGGAGGGTCGATGAAAATAAAAAACACAGACAGAGACCTCAGTGCATCAGTATGCATGTTCTCTCTCTGCAGGCTGTCACCGTGTTGCAGCTGGAGCACAGTAGAGCATAAGACAATGCCTTTTATTTAGTTTTTTCTCTGCAGGGGTTTTTTGGCTACTATTTTTATTACATCGGCCAGCTTAATAATTCAAAAAGGACAGGGGAAGCCAGTTTTTTTTTTTCCTTCATTAGCACATCTCAGGTGATAAGCTCCTGCTTCCTCCTTTTGGTATCAGGTTATCAGATGGGGACCGTGTTCTCATTGTCCTGAAGTTAACCTGTGACCTTTTCCAGTTGGCAAGCTGTGGTTAATATCTACCCTATTAACAGGGTGGGACTATTGCAGTTGCAAAGTGATAGACAGTACTATCATATGACCTATGTCTATTGCTAAATGTAAGTACAAATTTGCTAAAAGGAACAATGTTAACATTTAAATTTTAATGGGGGTGTATTGATTTTATGTTATAATGGAATGAAACTACTGTTCATATGGAAAAAGAACAGTGGATATTTGAGCATCATTATCAC
>NW_007728749.1:201619-207775 GCF_000696425.1 Galeopterus variegatus | reverse complement strand
AGCCCTTCTGGTTGCAGCAAGTGCTCATAGCTGCGGCTTTGCCAGCAGCTCTCCCTCCAGCGGCCTTGCCAACTTGGAGAGGGCAGCCCAAGCTGACTCCTTTAGGATACTGCCATGGCATGGACCACGCCATCTGAGTTTTAAGGTTTTTGGTAGAGTCTTTAGGTTTTTCTATATGGAGAATCATGTCATCTGCAAACAGGGTCTTTGACTTGGTCTTTTCAAATTTGGATTCCCTTTCTTTCTTTCTCTTGCCTGATTGCTCTGGCTAGTACTTCCAATATTATGTCAAATAGGAGTGGTGAGAGTGGGCATCATTGTCTTGTTCCTGTTCTTATGGAAAAATCTTTCAACTTTTCCCTATTCACAATGATATTGGCAGTAGGTTTGTCACATATGGCTTTTATTGTGTAGTGATATTTTCCTTCTATATCTAATTTTTTTGTCTTTATCATGAAGGTATGTTGAATTTTGTCAAATACTTTTTCTACATCTATTGAGACATTCATATGGCTTTTGTCCTTGATTATGTTGTGGTCGTGTATCACACTTTTTGACTTATGTATGTTGAACTATCCTTGCATCCCTGGGATGGATCCCACTTGATCATAATGAATAATTTCATTGATGTGCCGCTGCATTCTATTTGCTAATATTTTGCTGAGGATTTTTGCATCTATGTTCATCAAAGATATTGGTCTATAGGATATAGTTCTTTTTTTGTTGTATCTTTGTCTGATTTTGATATCATGGTGATGTTGGCCTCATAGAGTGAGTTTAGAAGAATGGCCTCTGTTTCAATTTTTGGAATAGTTTGAAAACAATTGGTATTAATTTCTCCTTAAATATTTCATCAAATTTTGCAGTGAGTCCATCTGGTCCTGGGCTTTTCTTTGTTGGAAGACTGCTGATTACTGCTTCAATTTTGTTGCTTGTTATTGGTCTATTCAGGTTTTCTGTTTCTTCTTTGTTTATTATTGGTAGTTTGCAAGTGTCTCTAAATTTATACATTTCTTCCAGGTTTTCAAATTTGTGGCCATATAGTTGTTCATAATATTCGAATGATTCTTTGTATTTCTGTGATATTGATTATAATGTTTCCTTTTCATTTCTGATTTTTGTTATTTGGGTCCTCTCTATTCTTTTTGTAGTTAGTCTAGTTAATGGTATGTCCATTTTGTTTACATTTCTAGAAAACCAACTTATTGGTTCATTAATCATTTGTATCTTTTTTTTTTTTTGGTCTCTATCTCTATTTCATTTAGTTCTGCAATGATCTTGATTATTTCTTTCTGTCTACTAATTTTGGGATTAGATTGATCTTGTTTTTCTAGTTCTCTGAGGTGTAATGTCAGGTCATTTATCTGAAGTCTTTCTATTCTTTTGATGTAAGCATTGCATTTACTGCAATAAACTTCCCTCTTAGTAATGCTTTTGCAGTCTCCCACAGGTTTGGGTATGATGTGTCCTTATTTTCATTAGTTTTAACAAATATTTTGATTTCCTGTTTAATTTCTTCTTGGGCCCATAGGTCATTCAGAAGCATGTTGTTTAATTTCTATGCCCAAGTTTCTCTTGTTACTGATTTCGGTAACAATAATAATCCATGGTGGTCTGAAGAGATACTTGAAATGATTTCAATTTTTAAAATTTGTGAAGACTTTTTCTGTGACCTAACATGTGGTCCATCCTGGAGAATGTTCCATGGGCTGATGAGAAGAATGTATATTCTGTAGCTGTTGGGTGAAATATTCTATACATGTCTGCCAAGTCCAGTTGGTTTTTAAAGTGTAGTTTAAATCCTGTATTCCTTTGTTGATTTATTGCCTAGATGATCTACCCAATGTTGAGAGAGGGGTGTTGAGGTCCCCAACTATTATTGTATTGGGGTCTCTTTCTCTCTTTAGGTCTTATATTATTTGCTTTGTATATCTGGGTGCTCCAATGTTGGGTGTGTATATATTTATGATTGCTACATCCTCTTACTGGATAGATCCCTTTAACGTTATATAATGACCTTCCTTGTCTCTTTTTATGATTTTTGGTTTAAAGTCTCTTTTATCCCCTATAAGTATAGCTACTCCTGCTCCATTTTGGTTTCCATTACCATGGTATATCTTTTTTATCCTTTCACAATTAGTCTGTATGTGTCTTTACAGGTGAGGTGAGTTTCTTGTAGGCAGCATATAGTTGGGCCTAGATCTATTTAGCCAATCTATGTCTTTGTGTGGGATTCATTTGAATGTCAATTCATGTACATTCAGGATTGTCATCAAAAGTTATTGTCTTACTCCTGGAATTTTATTGATTTGCTTTAAATATCTTTTGCTTCTTTCCCTTTTATTGTTTGTCTTTGGTTGTTGTTTTTTTTTTTTGAGGTGTAAAGATATAATTTCTTTCCCTTTCTCATTTGCATATCTGCTCTACTGGTAGATTTTCATGTATTCATGGTGGGATTATCATTTTTTCAGACACCAGATTCAGGACTCCCTTGAGGATTTCTTGTGGGGCTGGTCATGTACTGCTGAATTCCCACAGTTTATGTTTGTCTGGGAAATATACTATTTCTCCTTCATTTCTGAAGGATATCCTTGCTGGGTATAGTATTCTTGGCTGGAAGTTTTTTCCTTTTAGTACTTTGAATATATCACCCCATTTTCTTCTGGCCTGTATAGTTTCTGCTACAAAATCTGCTGTTAGTCTGATAGGGACTCCCTCATAGGTGACTTGAAGCTTTTCTCTTGTTATTTTTAGGTTTCTCTCTTTGACTTTTGACAATTTGACTAAAATATGTCTTGGTCAGGACCTTCTCCAGTTGAGTCTGTTTGGGGATCTTTGAGCCTCCTTGATCTGAAATTTCATATCTCTCCCAATACCTGGGATGTTTTCTGCTATGATTTAATTGAGTAGGTTTACAATTTCTCTTCCTTTCTCCTCCCTTTCCAAAAGACCCATGTTTCAGATATTTGTGCACTTAAGGTTGTGAGATAGCTCTCACAGATTTTCTTCATTTTTAAAAAATTCTCTTCCTTTTTATTTATTTATTTTGGTCTTGGTTATTTAAAAAAGACTATCTTAAAGATCAGAATTTCTTTCTTCTGCTTGCTCTAGCTTGCTGCTTAAGCTCTCACTTGTGTCTTTTATTTTGTGGAATCCTTCATTTCCAGGAGTTCTGCTACTTTCTTTTTTAAGGTGTCTATCTCTTTGCAAATTTCTTCCTTCATATCCTGGATAGTTTTTCCCATTTTGTTTTGTTGTCTATCTGAGTCCTTTTGTATCTCATTGAGTTTCCTTAAAATTGTTGCTCTGAATTTCTTTTTAATCATTTCAAGTTTCCTACTATTTGGGATTTGGTATTTGAGAATTATTTTATTCCTTTGGTATTGTCATATTTCCTTGTTCTGTTTTTTTGTTTTATTTTATTTATTTTTGTATTTCTAGTATTCCTCTGTTAATGCCTGGTCATCTAGTGGAGCAGTGGCTTCTTCTATTACTCTTTAGCAGCTTTTGAGGAGACAGAATCCCTCCCATAGATGTGTTTTATATTGACCATTAGGTAGGGTGTTTTAGTTTTGGTTCCAGGTTGATGCAGTAGTATATACTCCATGTGGTTACTTTGACTGTATTTAATGTTGGAGTTGTCTGTGAGGGCCTCTGTAGCCTAGGCACTGGGGCGCTCAGTTATTGAAGTGAGTGACACTGTGTTGTGTTTTTAAGGATGTAGGAGAGATCTTGAGTTCTTGGGAGAAACACCTAGGTGCCCTGTCACTCCTTAGGTGGGTGATCCTGGGTGGATTTTCTGGCACCCTGGCTAGTGTCCCATGACACTGCTAGGTGCACTGGGATATACTGAAGCTTCTTAGCTTGAACAGGTGACCTTGGATGGGGTTTATTTTCCTTCTTTCCCGTAGGCAGAGGCATCTCCCTAGTCCTTGCTTCTCCCTCTTTTCTCTTTATTTCTGCCTGGTAAAATGCAGAAACACCGGGATCTGGGTGAAGCGGAGCTGGTGGTACCCATGCTGAGCATTGATGGGGACTAAGAAGGAGTGCAGTGCAGGGATAAGGGTGGTAGTAGCAGCAGGCCTCTGGTGCCATGTGGTGACAATGGCAGCAGCTGTGGGGTATTGCTTTCCTCTGCAGTTTGGGAGCTGGACTGCCAAGAGTGAAGCTACTGAACCACATCTCAGGAAGTGAGTGAGGTCACTACGTGGGGCTGCAGTGAGGGGGCCCTTCTAGCCATTTCTTGTGCAGTGGGCAGGGCCACTAAACAGGCTGTCAGTGATGTGACTTGTCTAACTGCTTTTGGGGGCAGGCAAGGCTGCTAGGCATGCCTGCAGTGAAGTTACCCATCCAGCTGTTTCTGGGGGTGGGCAGGGCTGCTAGGCAATCCTGCAGTGAAGTGACCCATCCAGCTGCCTCTAGGCAGTATGCAGGGCTGCTAGGCAGGTCTGTAGTGAAGGGGTTGGTATAGCCACTTGGGGACTATTTGAAAGGCTGCTAGGTGGGACTGTTCAGGACAAAACCACCTGGCTGCTTTCCTGAGAGGGGTAGAGGCACTTTATTTCCACTAGCCCAAGGGCATATTCAGTAGGTTCGAGACCCCTAAGCTGTTTTTCCAGCTTGGGGGCTTAGACACACACAACTCAGTCAGCTGACAGGGCTGGGGGTAGGGGGAGGAAAGGGATGTGGTATGCCTGAGGAGGGTCTTCCTATCTGATCTCTGGCCAGGGATGTGGGGGTGTGCCAGTTCAGCAGGACTACAGTTGGCTTCCCAGTCTGCAAAACTTACACAGCCACTGTGAGCCCAGGTTTCACACCACTGCTATCAGGTAATTATAGCCTATTCTGTGAGCACACTAGATGGAGAGCAGAGCATTAAGGCAGGAAAAGCACAGTGGCTAATGGCCACAGGGCAGGGCATGCTCTTATAATAGCTCCAGTTTCAAGATTGTGCCATCCTACATCTGCCTGGGTCCCAAGAGTGGGGTGTGGGGAGTGCACCATTTGTGCTAGTGTTCTAAAGCAATACAGTGTGTGTGTTCTAGGGCACTCCTCACACTTGACTCTGGGTTTGTTCTGCCAAAGGATCTACAGGCCTTAGTGGTGAAGATGGAGTTTTGTGTGAGTCCTCTGCCTACCTTTTTACTGCAAGAGAAAATTCCTCCTGCACTAATCCCAGTGTCAGAGACATGGTGGCTGAGGCCACGTGCCTCTCCTCTCTTTGCCACCATCTTGGGCTTTCATGCCCCACAGTGATCTCACCAGTCTCCTGCTGCAGTCCCACACTCTTCCACTGATACTGCTGTCAATATTTACCTGTCTGTTAGTTGTTTCAGTCCTTCTCTGTGGGAGGAACGTGACCTGGGGACTCTAGTCCACTATCTTACCTTGCCTCTTAAGCATCCATTTTAAGTGTTACAAAACAAACTATGAGATAAACCCAAAGAAAGTAGAAATAATAAAGATAAGGGCAGAAATTAATGATATATGTAGCAATAATACAACAGTCCAAAAGTCTGTCCTTCAAGAAGACTGATAAAATAGACAAATCTCTGTGGCAAAATTGATCAAGAGGAAAAAAAATGGAAGGAAATACAATTAGGAGGATGTTAACTGCAAATACCGCAAATATTACAAAACAATAAGAAAATATTTTAAACCTCTTATGCTAATAAGTTTGAAACTTGGATAAAATGGACAAACATCTAGAAAAATATAAATGGCCTGAACAAACGGGAAACCTTATTTTTTAAAATAACAGATTACTAACTCTAGGGATGAATAATGGTTATAAAAATATCCTGCTTCCTTCTCTGCTAGCTCCAGCAGAAAAATACCAGAGAGAACTATGATTGCTTTTAGCTTTGTATATATGCCAATTCCCATATCAATCACCAGGGCAATGGGATAATGCAATTGCCTAGATAAGCNGAGAACTATGATTGCTTTTAGCTTTGTATATATGCCAATTCCCATATCAATCACCAGGGCAGTGGGATAATGCAATTGCCTAGATAAGCCTATTGATGTCAGTTCCTCTAGTTAGATTGTAGCAGTCATTTGCTGCAAGCTTAAACTGCTATCAACACCATCAGTAAGAAAGACTTTTCTCAAAGGGACCAGGGACCAAAAGTGTGTGTGGGGGGGGGGGGGGGG
>NW_007728749.1:198950-200631 GCF_000696425.1 Galeopterus variegatus | reverse complement strand
GGGGGGGGGGGGGGGAGGTATTCTAGTAACCCAAAGACTTATAGACTACCTTCCATCAACATTCATATTCTAGCTCTGCTGCTATAAGATTCAACTGGCACCTAATAATGTACGTGATGATTCTCCAAAGAATGAAGACATCCACAGCTTTCCTAACACATAGGTATAGAAATGATTTGTCAGTTAGATGTCTGACTGCAGTGCAATAAAAAAGTGTGTTTTTAAAACTTGGCTATAATCCTGTAAAGAGTGTGCAAGAAACCACTTATGATATGATAAGATAAACTGGGCTTAATTGAAATTTTACTCCAAACTCTAGTATTCCATTCTTTACCCCAAATCAATTTATTTAAAAGACAGTTTTCTCCTTTAAAAAATATGCAATAACTGAAAAAAAGAAAACGAATGCAGAAATATCTAAGGAAATCTGAGACACCAACCATATCAAAAGACCTGGAACTTTGGGTTANGCAAGTTTGCATTAATTTATTGATTCATTCGTTCATGTGCAAAAGACTCATTTTTATTCTTGGTCCCCTAAAAGGACCTAACCTTTCTCTTAATTTCCTTATCTGTAAAATGGAGATGGTAGTAATAACAGTATCTCATTGGGTTGTTGCCAGGGTTAAATGAGTTAATGTATCCAAAGCACTTAGAATGGGGTCTGGCACATGTAAGGCCTATGTATGTATTGACTATTGCTTGATCTCAGGATAGCTAAAACTCATTCCCTGAGGCATCCCAGTAAGTACCCCATTAAGGTGCTGACATTTTATTTGGGAAGGGTAAACCCAGGACAGTGAGAGTGAGACGAAAACAAAAAAAGAAGAGAGGAATGGCAAGTGGAAAGTGATGTGAAATGATATTTGCATGCTGGGGACCACTTCACTACAAGCTGCCAAGAGACCAATAGGACACTCAGCAGATATGTTTGCCTGTCTCATACAACTTCTTCAGAAAGACTGCAAAGAATAATCACATCTTGGGATAGTCCATGGGTGAGAAAATGAAGGGGAAACTAATCTTCCAGGTGCCACCTCTCATGGAGCAATCTTCATCCCTTCAATCTTTGCAGGTTGCAATTCTTGATTCCTCTGAGGCCTTTCAGGAAGCCAGATGCTGGTGCTGTTGTGTTTCATCCCAATTGTTTTCTTTCACATTCTACTTGCTACCAACCAATCTATAGAATGGGCACCAAAAACAGCACTAAGGGTGTCTTTACATCTCAAGTCTCTTTTTCAAAGCTCTCAGAATAGTGTGGTTGATAAAAGCAAGAAGTTGGAATTTGACAACCAGTTTTGAATCCTGGATCTACTACTTACTAGCTGTGTGAGTTACTTAAACTGTCTAAGTCTTGGTTCCTTCCTCCGTAAAATGGAAATGTTAATATATACCTCACAGAGCTGTTGTTATAAAGGATGAATGGGCAGTAAAGTAATCAGAGCTGTGATTGGCACATAAATGTTCAATAAATGTTTACTACTACCATAATTATCATTGCATACAAATGAGAAGATTGGGGAAGCCCATTCAGACAACAACTGTGAATCTACTAGGATCAGACTAAAAGGAACACATTACAGCCTACAGCTACACAGGAAAAGCAGAATTAAGTAACGGCAATGATGGATTGGATCAACATAGAAAGCCTGAATAAATAATTCAGAACCCAAACTATATA
>NW_007728749.1:185987-198671 GCF_000696425.1 Galeopterus variegatus | reverse complement strand
TGAATGGGCAGTAAAGTAATCAGAGCTGTGATTGGCACATAAATGTTCAATAAATGTTTACTACTACCATAATTATCATTGCATACAAATGAGAAGATTGGGGAAGCCCATTCAGACAACAACTGTGAATCTACTAGGATCAGACTAAAAGGAACACGTTACAGCCTACAGCTACACAGGAAAAGCAGAATTAAGTAACGGCAATGATGGATTGGATCAACATAGAAAGCCTGAATAAATAATTCAGAACCCAAACTATATAGTTCCTTTATTTACCTGAATTATCCAGAAAATTGCCACTTCCCTCCCCCCACTTCTATTTTCTTTATAGATACTGCTATAAAATCACCTTCTATGTCCTTATTTGATTCTTTGACAGTCGTGCTCAGAAATGCGTCATCCGAATTAAAATGCATTGAGATCAGATGTTGTAAAATTCAATTTAACCCAGCAAGACAGAGTCATACAAGAGCTTTAGGACCTGTCGCAGTGTTCACTACAACATATTTACAACAACATTGCGTTGAGCAATGATATCACTACACTGTTATGGACAGAGCCTGCATGTGAGATGCTTAAATTTTTAAAACAGTCATTTTCCTGCAGATTGTGCTGTATATCCCTCTCTGCTTGCTTTAGGCTTCAATTTGGCTATTATTTGATATTAAAACAGGCATGCTATACAAGAGGCCTATTTTACTTTGAGGCAAAATAAAGACTTAGATTTTTGAACAAAGCATGACTTACCTTAGGCAGAGAAAGAAAAATAAAAAGCTTAAATTTTCTTCATCTTTTTGACTTTTAATAGATGTTCATTCTGCTCCTCTTTCCTCCTCTTGTTTTTGAAGACTTTCAATAATTAAACCCAGTGGAACTAAAATTAAAGGGGATACAGTAAGAGAAAGAAAAAACTCATACTGATATTCTTTAAATACCAATTAGTTACAACACCAAGAGTCTTGGCTCAAGCTTAATACATTAACCTGTATTTCAATGATTTGTCAAACTGGTTTGAAGTTTAGACACAGGACTAAATAGTGGTTCTCAACATTACTAGATTTCAGAATCATCAGTTATGCTCATTAAAAATTTCAGATTCCAGTGCATTGCACCCCACCTGAGATTTTTATTCAGGAGATCTGGGGTGATAAGCAGGTATCTGCATTTTAGCAGGCATCCCAGGTGATGATCCTGGTGCAGGTAATACATGGACCCAGTTTGAGCAGCTGATTAAAGTATGTAAGGCATAAAAGTATAAGCTATTTATGGACCAGAGTCAAAGAGAGAGAGCATCTATCTTCAGTAAGTGTAATATAATATCACAACATACCTAGTAGCTAAACACTAAGACTGCTAGAAGTTCAAGAATATTTGGATTTAAGGTCATAACAAGCTGATGCTTTCTCCAGAATCAGTGATAATCATAGCTGTCTTATCCAAAAGTAAGTGCTTCATTTCTCAGTATTCCTTATATCCTTGCTGATGGGCTTGTTTTTCCAGTCACCAGGTGATCATGAAAATGAAGCTAAGCCTCTTTGGTTTCTAAGAAAGCTGCACGCTTTATACAACCTTCTCTGCTGCTGGTGAAGAAGTGATTGCCAGTCATTCCAAAGGTATTCTCATGTATATAACTGATGACTTTTCAAGGAACTTCTAGAAAATTCTAAGTATGTTTTACTTTAAATTTTGCTTCTATTATTCTTGACAATTTTCTTACTGTTTGAATTTTCCTACTGAGTCTTTCCACCCAGTTATTTAATGATGTTCCATGGTGACTCCCACAGCTTCAAAGGAGCCCTAGCAGAAAACCCACAGTTGGATGAGATAAGTACATATCCAATAAGCCCAACTTAAAGGTAATGAGCGTATATGCTTCTAGGCAAGATGGCCACAGAGCAAGTGTGCAAAATAGATTTTACCTCCAAATTAATTCCAGTTGATTGGCATTGGCTACCCTGCAGGATTTTATTATAACAGACAGTGCGCCCAGAGTTTCCAAGGAAGATAACTACCTGAAGAATACTAAGTGGGAAACAATATAGTACTTTATTTTCAGTGATACTAATGCTCAAGAAACTACATACAAGCATCAGATAAACCTGAATTGGGAATACCCAATTTAGTACAAGTGCTAAGTAGGTCCTGTGACTTCCTTGTATCTAACTTGATATCCTGGAAAACTACTCCTTTGTGAATGATCACAGGTACAAGAATGGAAAGCAATGTCTGACCGGCATGTAGGTTTGCATAATTAGTGCTGGTCTACCACATGAATGGGAAAACATGAATACTTTAATCTGACTTCCACAGTGATACATGTGTCCACTAATACATGTGAGTAGACCAAATCCGTATTCTCTCCTCCTAAGGAGAAATGAGAGAAAAGAAGAGCAGAGGTCCACAAAAGGACAGAAACACTGTTGGATTAGGGAGAGAGGGCTTATGGATCACCTCCCTCATTTAAGCATGTAAAATTTTAATTGTTGGGAAAAGAAAAAGAGAATATGTTTTTTAATCTATCTATCCTTTAAAACATAGCTTAAATATTCTTTCCCCCATGGAATTCTTGCTAGTCCTTTCACTTAGATAGGATCTTGTAATTTTTCACTCCTGTAAAATGGTAATGCACTGTATATGCATCTCTTAAGAGGTTATTATTATTCTACCCTGTATTATGGATATTGATCTAAATGAATTTCTTCCCCATCATCTGTTCAGGTGTGCATGCTCGCAGTACTATGTGATAATCATCACACTAAGTAAAGGACTATATGAGCAAATAAATAAATGATATATCCTACCACCACCCATACTATAAACTCACATTCCAGTAAGGAATAAAGACTGTAAACAGACAACTGCAAAACAGTGAGAAGCTATCACAACAGGTAATTCAAAACTAGATTTAGAGTTTCAGTTTTTCAGAATTGATGAAGAGGTGACTTCTATGCCTAAGCCAGGGGTAGGTTTGTTTGTTGCTGTTTGATGTTTGGATTTTTTTAAACATAATTTATTATACATACATATGGGGCACAAAGTTGACTTTCAATAGTTGTGTACCTTATGTGATGATTAGATCAGGATAGTTAACTTATTCATCATTATAGTATGTAAACGTTCTTTGTGTCCATTAACCAATTTCTCATTTACCCCCTCATCCCCTTTTCCACCTCTAGTAATCACGGTTCTTTTCTCTCCTAAAAGATCGGCATATTATGATGTTCTTTCTTTCTTTCTCTTTGTGTCTCTTCATTGTTTATTTGTTTACTTATGAATTCAGTGCCTACTTATGAATGAGAACATGTGGTATTTCTCTTTCTGCACCTGGGTTGTTTCACTTAGGATAATTTTCTCCAGGCTCATCCATGTTGCTGTGAATGGCAGAATTTCATTCTTTTTTATGGCTGAGTAATATTCTATTGTGTATATATACCACACTTTCTTTATCCAGTCATCCATTGATGGACATTTAGTTTGCTTCCATCATCTGACTATTGTAAATAGAGGTGCAATAAACATGGGTGTGCAGGTATCCCTTCGACATGATGATTTCCAATCCTCTGGATATATCCCCAGTAGTGGGATTGCTGGATCGTATGGCAGTTCTATCTACAGTTGTCTGAGGATAACTCATACTGTTTTCCATAAAGGCTTTACTACTCTACAGTCCCACTAACTGTGCAACAGGGTTCCCCTTTCTCCACATCCTCGCCAGCATTTGTTATTCTTTATCTGGATCTTGGTTATAAGAAGATAGAACCAATTTCATGAAGTTTATTCTATTTTATTTTGCTTTTTTAACAGAGCTACAATGTCAGCATCTTCCCTTAGTAATCAGTCTCTCATGCTTCATTATTTTGGATTTCTCTTTAACACTGAAGGCCTTATTTTTATCTTTATGTGGGATCCGAACCCTCGGGCAGGAGCGCCGCCGCGCTTCCCAAGCGGTGCACTGTAGCAGTGCGCCACCGGGTCGGCCCCATTATTTTTATCTTTATTTGCTGTCTTCTAGAACAAAAGTCAGCAAACTACAGCTCATAAGCTACTAGCTTATTTTTCTAAATAAATTTTTATTGGAATATAGCCACACCTATCATTTATTTATTGTCATGTCAGTTTGGGGGCTATGATGGCAGAAGTTGAGGAGTTGTGACAGAGGTCATAAGGTTGACCCACAAGCCTAAAATTTTTATTATCTTGTCCTTGGAGATAAAGTTTACTGACAAGGGCTCTATGAGACACCTTGGTCTACTTTGTAATCTCAGCATCAGGCACAGGGATCAGGGATTCTTGACCTCAGATCTACCATCTGTCCAGGTATGCATTAACCCCTAACAATTGCCTTATAAATTGCATATGTGTTAGTGTGTGTGTTTATTTTCATATGCACACGCTCTATGAGACACCTTGGTCTACTTTGTAATCTCAGCATCAGGCACAGGGATCAGGGATTCCTGACCTCAGATCTACCATCTGTACAGGTATGCATTAACCCCTAACAATTGCCTTATAAATTGCATATGTGTTAGTGTGTGTGTTTATTTTCATATGCACATTTATTTTTATTAGAGAAATATTTCTAGCTTTTTCCTGTTCGCAAAGAGAACAGGCCAAGGGTCTATTAGACTAAACCACCCATAGATAACAATTATAAACTCTGGATACAATACAAAAAACAACTTCCTGAGGGCACTAAGAATGAATAAAAGTGGGGAGATTTTGGAAAGGAATCAAAACCTGGAAGAAGAAAATAACACTCAATACATTTCTCCCTGTCTATGTTTTTTACTTTTTAAACTGACAGAAGTCCACAATTGGAGCCATGCAGGGTAGCTAAAACTCTGATTGAAAATTCATGTTCTTTCAGAGGACAGATTTTGGGACATATACAATGTCTGGAAAGTGAAGTGGAAGAAGTTATAGAAAGTAAAAAACCATAGGAGGAAATTCCCAAATTCTCTCCCCAAATCTCTGGCTCACTCCTGATGTACACTTATGTGGGGCAGACACCCAAATTAGGATAAAATAACTGAACTGAGTTTTCAGCTATTGTCCAAGAGACAGAGTTTGCACTGTGAGTCTAACCAAGTCAATTTCCTGCTAAAGCAAAATTTAACACTCTACTGAGGAATATAACAGAATCTAGAGACTCCAATACATAATATCCACAATATTCAGGATACAACTCAAAAGTACTCAACATACCAAGAGACAGGAATGTGTGACCAATAATTAAAACAAAACAATTAACAGAAAACAATCCCTAAATTATCTAAATTTCAGAATTGGCAGACAGTGACTTAAAAGCAGTCATTATAACTATGTTCAGTGAAGCAAAGGAAAATGTGTTCATAATAAATGAAAAGGTGGAAAATTTCAGCAGAGAGGGACAAATGATAAAATAGAACACAATAAAAATTCTAGAATTGAGAATATTTCAAAGGACTATGTGGTTCTTTCCTCAAAATTAAACTTTACCGCACACTGACTCCCTGTTTATTTCACTTGAGAAACTTGAGTTTAGTTTTCTCTGAAGAAGAAACACGTCATAATAGAAACAGCCCTGAACCAGCACTGAGGGTGTAGATTGAGATATGTCAGAAAGCAACCAGTTGTTACCTAAGTAAATTGACCTTGAGCAAGTTAATTTGTCTGTTTCTACCTTATTTTTCTTAGCTAAAAAACGGGATAATGATATTTCTATGTCACATAATATCCTAAGCACAATTCCTATATTATGACAATTGTTCAATAAGTGTTATCTGTGATAATGATGAAAAATGATTTTTAACTGAGTGCTGAAAGTGCTTCTTTATAAAACAGGAATATCAGGGTAGATGACACGTTCTAGCTGGGTTTTGGGGCTCCCTATAGACAGAGGTCAGGACCAGATGAAGAAACCACAAGAGAGGTTTCTGAAAGCAAAGAGTCTATTTCTAAAACTCAGCTCATAGTCCTCTGTAGAATTTGTCCACTGCTAATTAGCTTTTGACATCTGTGCCTTCCCTCTCAATTTAATATGAATAGTCTTTGTCAAACGATTCCACTAAAGTATCTTGTTAACACTAAAATAATGATGAAATGATTAATTTCGAGGTGCCAACGTGAATAACATCAATCTTGTTGAAGTCATTTGGGATGAAAGTGTCTGTCACATGTATTTTAAAAAACTGAAAGCAACTGACTGTTTCTGATCTATGTCACTGCACTTGATGTTTGAAGGAACCATGGTGTCTGCTCTCTTGAGAGGCACATTCCACATGTTTGACACTCCCTGATAGCAGTAGTAATTGTAGTACAGAGGGCGGAGAAATAAAATTTCCAACTGCTTATCAAGTATTTCTCCTCCAATCTTTCTCCCCCACAGGAATTGAGATGAATATTCAGAACATAAATTCCAATCATCTCCTGCCATTAACCTCAGGCAATTGTTCCAAGATGCAACTTAAATAATGGGAGTGTTTAGCATGTGTACTAAATGTGGAAACAAGATTATCTTTCTGCGCTCTTCCTCATAGTTTTGTAGGAAAGAACTTCTAAAGGCTAACTGATAAGTCTATGCACAGATATAGGATCACTCATGTAATATATATTTTTTATCAGGTTACACGTATGTATCGGTGCTTGTAATAGGTAGCAGGCGCTTACAGAGGAGTGAAACATATTCCTGTTATCAAGTCCTCCCTAACTAGTAGGAGAAAGGAATTAAGTTTTCTAAAATTTACAAGCCAGGTATCTGCTACATCATATATAAATATTTGAATTAATCCTCATAAGCATCCAGATAAGATAGGTATTATCTTTTTTCTTTCAAATTGTGGCCGCTGAGTCTCAGAGAGCACTATTTAAGTTAAGACATCATTGTTGTAGCCCAAGAGAAAGATAATAATGGCCTGAATTTAGAGAAAAGCAATGAGGCCCCAGAACATACTCAATAATTTATTATGTGATCACTATGAAGGTAATTAGGAAAGAATATTTTGTAAAATTTAAAACTCAGTTACTAGGTTACATTTAAATATAAGTATAAACATGTAAAAGCATCAGGAACCTATTAAAGCCTTGAGAAGTGAAGGAATGTCTTATTCCAACAATTTCAACAATTGGTGGCAACGCAGGATTGCGAGTGCCCTGGGACTTTGGTCATTCCTTTAGAAACTGTGCTTGAGTACATATTCATATATAACCCAGTTACTGATAAATACTTGTTGAAATGTTCAATTTTTTTAGTTAAAACACAACGGCCATCTTTTTTGTTACCTCATACTGTGCATCAGGCAGTGAGATGAGCGTTTTACCTATCTTTGCTAACTTAAAAAGTACACCACCACCAAAAGTAAGGGATTAAATTCCCCATTTTACAGATGAGGTAGCTGATGCTCAGGGACGTTAAATAATTTTCCAAGCTCATAGATGTAGTAAGTAGCAGAGCGTTACCTCATACTGTGCATCAGGCAGTGAGATGAGCGTTTTACCTATCTTTGCTAACTTAAAATTACACCACCACCAAAAGTAAGGGATTAAATTCCCCATTTTACAGATGAGGTAGCTGATGCTCAGGGACGTTACATAATTTTCCAAGCTCATAGATGTAGTAAGTAGCAGAGCGAGGATTACATTCCATGTCGGTCTCACTCCAAAAATTCTGCCTCCTTTTGAGTGGGTATCAGTTTTACATTTAATCCAGAGAGCAGGCATTGACTAGAAGAGTGGAGAAGGGTGAGAAAATAAAATCCCCAACAAGTAAAAATCTCTTCCATAATTGAGAATTTAAGTACATGGAAGTCAACCCTCCACGGCATAACTTTTTGCCAAAGTTCAGTGGGAAGCAAAACTAGCCCTGAATGACAAACAGAAACCATAATTCAGCAAATGTCTTATCACCCCTGTTTTACAGTGTCAGACAAGACCTGCAGTATTATGTCCAGTTTGGGGCATCATAATAGAGAAAATTTTTATTAATCTATAACACACCCACATAAATATCCCCAGATTGATGGATTGGTGATCACATATGAAGAACACCTGAATAAACTGAGAATGATTAAATTTAAGAGGACATAGCTTTGGTTGGGGTGGGAAAGGAGGAGGTTATGTAAGCATAAGAGCTGTCTTTAATTGTGATGCATGGATACACAAATGAGAAAATTTTAATTCCTTCTGTTTATATACAAAGGGAAAAACATGGAGCTATTTTGAGGTAGAAACTTCAAGGCGGCTAGTCTCAACTCATTATAACATCTCTCTGTAATTATAACTTGCCCATCATGGAAGTCCACTTTTTGGGATCCTGTTTATGCTATCATGTGAGGTATTCAATAAGACCATGAGAAGTCACTTGCTGAATATGGTATAGAAGGATTCTTATCTAGATAAACTCAGGCTTCTGACTCCTGAATTTATAAAATTGTGTTAAGCTACCTATGAGGTAGTTGGAAGTATAGTGAAGTGATTAAAATCTGGCTTTCTTATCAGAAGATATTGGTCTTTCAGTTTCTGGCTATGCAAATTTGGGCAAGTTATTTAGTTTCTCTGAGCCTCAGTTTCTTCATCAAATAAAGTTGGTACCATAGTACCTCACGGAATTATTCTGAGGAATAAAAAAGTTCATTTATGTGAAGTGCTTAGGACATTTCTTGTCATATTACAAATAGTAATAAGCTGGAGTTTTTGTATACTCAAGAGAGGTGTTAACCATTATGTGTTTTCTCATTTTACAGATGGAGAAATTAAGCCTCAGAGAAGTAAATGATAGAGGTGGGGTCTGAATCTGGGACAACTGCCTTCAACTGTCTTTTGATACCTGTATTACTCAGGGATCTCCAGAGAGATAGAACCAATAGGATATGTTATAAATGTATGAGAGGGGATTTAGTAGGAAAATTAGCTCCTGCAATTGTGAAGAGAAGACCCATGACAGGCCATCTGCAAACTGGATGCCAGTAGCATGGTTCAGTCCAAGTGTGAAGGCTTCAAAACCCGGGAAACTGATGGTGTCCTTGGTGTAAGTGCTAGAACCCAAAAGGTGAAGAGTCTCGAGCTCTGATGTCCACAGATAGGAGAGAAGAGTATATCCCAGCTCCAACAGATACAGAGAGAGATTCACCATTTTTCTCTGTTTTTTTTTTTTGTTGTTGTTCTTTCCAGGCCTGCAGTGGATTGGATGGTTCATGCCCACATTGAGGATGGGTCCACTCAGACTCTCATGCCAGTCTCTGCTGGAAACACCCTCATGGACACACTTAAAACGATAGCTTTACCAGGTTTCTCAGCCTTCCTTAATCTAATCAAGTTGACACCTAGAATTAACCTTCACAATAGATCATTACCAAATGGATATTATTGACCCAGCATTTCTTTGAGGGAAAACATAACTTATTTGTTCATTCCACAGATATTTATTAAAGATCTAGCACATCCCAAGATATTCTAGGAATTAGAGATATTGAGGGGGAAAAAAAGACAATTGCTGCTCTTAATTTGCTCATAGTTTATCTAGAGACAGAGGCAATTAGAATATGATGTGATGAGGGCTGAGATGGGGGTAAGCATAAGGTATTATGGAACCCCCCAGTGTATGAGACGGCCCTCAGTTCGTGAAGGTTGAGAGGTAACTTCTGGGGTTGAGAGACAACAGGATAGGTTAACACATGGGAGGAGGGAAGAAACAGCTGAGACTGCCTGCGTCAGTATGACTTAACTGTCTATTGAGAAAACTCTTGTCCAGAAATATGACTTTAAACAAATAAAAACTTCACTATTTGTTTCAGGAAATTATTGCAATCTAGTTTATTTTAGCAAACAGTTTACTTACATGGATGAACAGCTCTTCTCTTAGAATAACAGATTACTCAGGAAAACTACTCATTATCAGACAAAAACTTGCTTACCAAGATGCATTCAAGACCCTCACTTGCTGGTGTTCACCCACTCTAAATTATGATGACACAAACATTACCAATCCCAGTCATTCCTCTTCCTTGAAAGACCTGCCTTGACCCTCTTGAGCCTAGACTTCCAAACTATTAAAGTATTCTTCTCTGCCCTCCCTTGTCTAAGACACTCAAGATTCTGTCAAGGTGGTATTCTTCCCTACTGCAGAAAAGTCCAATAAAGTCAGCTTTGCTTCATCAGCAGGTTTGTCTGGTGGTCATTCTGGTGACCTTACAATCAATAACGCTGTGGACCAAATGTTGACAGAGCTTAGGAAAAAGTTCATATAGAGGTAAAATCTTATTCTTTGTTTTGGGGCTGGGTCTGAGGAAGATTGCATTACTGATACTTGAAAGATGCAAATTTCTTATGACTCTCTGGTTTATCTTCATAACAAAAAAATTCTTCTTCCTATTACAGCATATTCACTTGTTGATTATCACATCTGTTTATGCTCTCTGTATAAAAACTTCTTACCTGGTATTTCTGGAATTGCCAATATATTGCAGCTAGAAATATAAACGTGAAGGGTTAAGGAAGTGTTTATCTAATAACAACTGATGCCTATGGCAAGGCCCCAGGCTGTCTTTGAGTTTTGGATGATCAGGAAATGCCTCAGAAATGTATTTATTTCTTCAGCAATTTAGGTGCTTGGGAGTAATAAGTACTATTAAGTAGCTGTAAAATTATGCAGCAAGATTCTGCTGAGTATATCTCTAATATAATTTGAAAAGTAGACCATACATGGCATTCTTTAGAATGTTCTGCTGCCTTAACAATGCTCCTAAATTTCTAGTTGGATTTGAAGAGCTTGAAAATGTGTTCTGGGTTGAGGACACCAGTTGAAGATAATTCAATACCTGAGGAGTAAGTGTCATGGATCTGGCTCTGTGATGCAACATTTAGTTTATGAATTCGTGAGCAGTGATCAAGGACACATGTATGGTTGTATAGGCTGCTCCCTGTATATGATTTCCCAACTAAGGGGGCTGATGGGGACTAAAAAACCAGGCTGTGCCTGAATCACTAGTGTGCACACACTGGCAGAGGGATGTGTCTACCCAGAGGAAGGAGCTGATATTTTAATTCACACAAAGGTCCCACGTGGACTAATACAGACGTGGATGTGACCGTGATTGCAGTTACTTTGTTACATTGGTTTCTAAAAACAATGAATTAACTGTGGCTTTGGGTCTCGGTGTATTTTAAGAGATACTGAGGCTCAGAGTGGGCTATACCCATTAGATTGTAAGATTCTTAAGGATAAAAGCATATCCACGTGCAAAGTGCTTTTCAGCCAGTGAGCACACAGCTGCACCTTCATTCAAGCACTGCTTGTTAACACCCATGGTACACGGGCTGGTGGGCACCACAATGGTGCAGGTGCAGTTCTCATCTCAAGGTACTAACCATCCAGTGAATGTGACAAAGTAGACCAACAGTAAAGTACAATATAGTCAGAGTCATAAAAGGGTACAGACAAATGCTGCTGAACATTCTGAGGAGGTCATACATGCATTATGTGCAAATGGCAGGCCTCAACCAAAGTTTCTCATAATTATGAATTAGTTTTCTAAAGATTCTTTGTGATTTTCTATGTCAGCATCTTTTAGTTGGATGCTGTGGTTGTCCTTTGTCATATTGCCTCCACACAGTGTATCCCATAGAGCACAATTAGGAGGCAATTGTTGGAAAACACAAAACAGTCTCTGGTTTATAGTCTCCAATAAGAAGAGACTCCTCAGGACATTTGTTATACAAATATCCTCAATATTTGGAAGAGGAAAATCCTCAAAAGTTTATCTTTTTCACATTATAAAGATCATAAGTAGAAATTAATGAAACAGTAATTTTTGCTAATTTTAGACAATATTGCTGTTTATTTATTTTGTATCTTTATTATCTGGTGAATGTAACATATAGGTATATATAATATATACACATATATATATAATATATGTGTGAGATTTCAATTATAGATCTGTTTCCAAATTTGGTTCCTCAATTTATACATAAATGTTTACATGTTTTCTAAAATTCTTTAACCCCAAATATTCTTACAATGGATGTTTTTAGAAAACCAACTCTCAACATTTGTGGAGAAATATCCATACTTGCAATTTAGTAAGAAATTCTGCTTATGCTCCTTAAAGCAATCTTAATCACAGTTTGATCCAGAGGTGAGGAATTGCAGAAGCCAAGATCCTGCTTTAAGTGAAATGTTGCTTTTGTTGTCTGTCAGCACTGTGCTATCCACTGGTATACTGATTTTTTTTCTCCACATACTCCAGAGGAATATTCTAGAAGTTAGCAAAAGAGAGGTTTGTCTTATAGGTTCACTCTAAAGAAAGTGTAGATCCACAGAAAATCGATTTTATGGGCCAACTGTAAGCATGGAGCTTTCCATACATCTACAAGAGATGGCAGCAGAATTAAGCAAGGTTTAGCAAGGTAAAGGGTAACAACGGAAAGACACAGGGGGGCCAAGCAAGACAGACATGTGGGTATTCCCAGAGAGGCAGCAAGGGCAGGGACAGAGGGGCAGACTTGAAAAGAAGAGCAAAGAAATGTTAAAGCTATCTTCTGGATTTTGAGATCACCTAAGAGAAATATAGAACTCTTTTCAGTAATGGACTGAGCCAGGTGTCTCTCTGGCTGTTATGGAGGATGATGGTAGAACAGCCCTACAGAGGCAGAGTATGAACACAGGAGAAAAATTGCTCCAAATTCATTCAGCATTGATGACTGCCC
>NW_007728749.1:166961-184987 GCF_000696425.1 Galeopterus variegatus | reverse complement strand
TTCGGATCCCATGTGGAGACCGGTTCCCGCTCACTGGCTGAGTGTGGTGCGGGCGCAACACCGAGGGTTTCGATCCCATTGCCGGTCAGTAAAAAAGACAATAAGGAGTGTGGTGCGGGCGCAACACCGAGGGTTGCGATCCCATTGCCGGTCAGTAAAAAAGACAATAAGGAAAAAAAAAAAAAGAAAAGAAAGCTCTTTCACAATGTTTTAGCTACCAGCTAAACTTGCTGCTTTTCTCATGGAACACCATTTTTACTTAAAAGAACAACAAACAGACAGACAAACTCGATTATTCAGCATTGCCCATTGGACAGATATTTTCTAAAAAATAAATACATAAATAAAGCCCCTTACTTTAAGGAAAAAAATAACAGCATTTGGTGCCAGTTATAGAATGTGAGCCTTAAAGTAAAAGTTAGAATACTAGAAAAATCCACCAATGTCAGCTTGACAGCTTCCCAACGATATTTTCTAAAAAATAAATACATAAATAAAGCCCCTTACTTTAAGGAAAAAAATAACAGCCTTTGGTGCCAGTTATAGAATGTGAGCCTTAAAGTAAAAGTTAGAATACTAGAAAAATCCACCAATGTCAGCTTGACAGCTTCCCAATACTTAAAGAATTTTCTGATGAGCTTAGTTGTGATAGTAACAATTGTGATTTTTCTGAAATTTTATAATGAAATGTCAACATTTGGAAGATGTTGAAATAGAGTCTCTTCTTGACCAAACGTAGGCTCCTCTGAGCCCTCTTCTCAACCAGTCCTCAACCTTGGTCTCTAAACTTGCCAGGCCTGCATAGCCCAGTTTTAGCAAGAATCCTAAGTCAATTTAGTTAGAATCCCCCCACTTTTGATATCTGATCACCTTTAATATCTGATTAATTTTTTAATCCCCCCACCTTTAATGTATAACTGCTTAATCCGCCTTTAGTAAGAATCCTGTTAACTCCGCGTATTAGCAAGACTCCCACTACACTTTATTTCTCTTTTTGGTAATTTTTCATCCACTGATGCCCTTACTCTGCCTGTTTACTACAAATCCCCAGCTGTCTTTGCTGTATTCAGAGTTGAGCCCAATCTCTCTCTTCTGTTGCGATAGTCTTGACAACTATTGCAATACTATAGTCTTGAATAATGTCTTCCTTACCATTTTAGTAAGTATCAGAATAATTTTTCTTTGACAATGTACATAACAGAATGAACCAATATTCTCCAAAAAATCAATGCATAATGTTACCAAATCATGTATGGGTAAAAGTTCTATTCAAAATGCAAGAGAGAATGAAAGAGATTAATAAAACAGCTCAAAAAACTCATTGATGGGATTTCAGATTCCATACTGCAACTAAACTTCAAGAAACTACCATATGTCAAGTTTTGTTATAGTATCAAAGAAGATTATCCACAATTATCTATGAATAAGATATTAAAATACTTGTCCAGTTACCTATGTGTGTGCGGCCAGATTTTTTTCACATACTTCAACCAAAACAACATATTGAAACAAATGGAGTGCAGAAGCAGAGATGAATCTAGCTGTCCTTTATTAAGCCAGTATTAAAGAATCCACAATAATGTAAAACAATGTCACCCTTTTTCACTATTTTTTGCTTTAGAATATCATAGTTTTTTTTCTTATATAACTATGTCATTAATGTTAATATGTAATAGGTTTATATGAGTTAAGAAATACAAAATTCATTTTCATATCAGATTTAGTTTTTAATTTGGTAAACATCAATCGACCTAACTCACAGAACTAAAGCTCTTCGGAGTCCTCAGTAATTCTTAGGAGTTTAGCAGATCTTGGGAACAAAATGCTTGGGAGCAGCTTATCTAAGTGTATCAGAGGTTCAAGGCTCTTTAATATTGATTAAAGAGATGTTTGAAAGTAACAAATCAGGCCATTGTCATTGTTATTGTGTTGAAGTTGACAACACTAAGCAAATATGTTTATGTATGTTAGATTCCTGGGAGCAAAAAAAATTATCGAGTAATCAAAAGAAGGAGTCAGGGGGTAATACATGCCAATAAAAATAGACCTGACCCTAAGAAATCTAATCATCAAATCAAATCAGATTCACTTAATTTTATTGTACTATCCTGGTAAATAAGTGTTGTTTTTTCAAATGTAAGACAACAAAGGTAATTTAAATTTGGGTCAATAGTAAAATAAAGTTATGATGCCCTGTAAATATTCTGATTACCAGAATTACATTTCAACAGGTTGCTTTCATTGTGTTAATAAAATGTACTATTAACATTTCTAGAACTTTTTAGGAAACTTCAAACAATAGCAACCTCAAATCACTTTCTCTCACTGAATATAAACATTTGCATGGTGCCTTTTCCAAAATCAGTGTACTAAACTCTTAACGGGTTTCTGTGATTTCATATGCACCGTAAGCTACCTATAACCCTGAATGTCTGCACATATTAAAAAAATAAATAAATCGTTGTTTTGATTTCAGATTTCAGAAAGACTCGAGGAGTCCAAAGCATAAAAATATCACAGTCTGAAGCATAAAGAAGACATGACCATAGCTCTATGTAGGATGATTACAAGATTAATTTTGTTTGGGATCAATGCTTCCTGAAATATACTCTAGTGCAACCTCACCACATGACTCACTCTCTCAGCTTCTGTAGTTCTGTAGTTGGATTCCATGGTAAAGAGCCAGCTTTAAAATTTTAGGCAGAACAAGGAAACATTGAATTTTCAGAGGGCGAGAACAGATGTATAGTTACTAGAGGTGGGAAACGGGAGGAGGAGGAGGGATAGAGAGTAACTGGATAAGGGACATAAAAAGTAATTACAACTTGTAATGATGAACATACTGATAAAACTGATTTGATCATCATATACTGCACACAAATACTCTGTACCTCATAAATATGTATATATAAAAATAATTTTTAAAAACTAAAGAAATAAATTTTAAACTAGGAAAAAATAAAATAAAATTTTAGGTAGAATTGAGACAAAGAGTACCACCTGGTCTATCTCAGTATAAAACTTTTTCAAAATTAGGTATTATTTATAATAGTACTAGGGCTTCTCAGCATTCAACAATGCTCTATTGAAATATTTATATCATTGTCAATTATAAAAACATTTTCAAATATCTGTCTATGTTCTTGATATAGTCAGACCCCAAATAAATGAAATGTGTGTTTGGTAGCTTTCTGGGGTAAGTTGAAGGAGATATAAGAAAGTCTTTGATGTTCAGGGCATGTGGGGCCATTTAGTGTGAGGTTGAAGGATCTCCAGTTTACTCACTCTGGCCTGATTTGGTTTGTGTTTAAGACAAAATATTTATGGTTGGCTAAGTAGATACAGCACAAAAATTAGTCAACAAACATTTCTACATATTATATATCAAAAATTGGTAATATCTGAAATGTCCAACACAGGTAGAATATCAGGTAGCCATTAAAAATGATGTTTGCACGATATTTTTAATATCATTAGAATAAATGTACATAATCACATTAAATGAATGAGTAGGAAGAAAAGCAGCACATATGAAAAATCAAAACATTAACATTGCTACATCATTGAGGATCCTTTAGTTAGAGCATCAGAAACTAGTTCTCTTAAATTGCAAATGCATATATTAAAGAAAATTGAGTAGCTCATCGAACTTAAGGAAAGATGGGAATACAGTTATTATCAAGAAACTGAGTAGAAGTTCTTCAAAGACTTTTTCTTTAAATCCAAACCACTTTCTGTTCTTAAGATTCAATTACTTGTAGGGAGATTCTGGGTGAATTTTATGGGTCAAGTACCTACTTCTTAGCCAGAGAAGAAGAGGTGGCTTGATTGACAACCCTACAAAGGAAACATAGAAGGGGGGAGGGGTAGTGGATTAAGAAAAACAAGGATGTTGTTTGCTACAGAAGAGAAAAAGTCATTGGATATGTTAAAACTGCCTGTCCTGCATATACATACACAATTACCCGCATAATAATAACCACCATTGTTAGACATTTACTACGTGCTCAATACTACTTTGTTTCTCTGCTTACATGGATGCTCTCATTTAAGCTTCTCAATGCTTAAAGGTAGGTGTTATTATTAACCCAATTATATAGGTGAAAACGGATGCTCCGAGAGGTTAAATAAATTGCCTAATGTCATGCAACAAGAATGTGTTATCTGGAATTTGATCTGTGGCTTTTGGCTGACTAACTACAAAGCCCAGGAATTTGACTGCCAGAATACACTGTAGATGAGAATATATTTTTACCATCACTGTGGTTTTAATTTCTGTCAGTGCCACTAGACTAAAACAAATGACAGACTAAGGATCAGGGCGTAAAGCCTGTTTCTCTTAAGCAAGACTTTTATATTCCCTCACCCAGGAAAAATGGGTTTATCTCTGAATATAGACAGCAATAATCACACAAGTATTTTAGAAATATCTACTCTATAATATTTAAATTTTAGTTTTAAAACTGTGTGTCATGCACATTTTAATTGTTTTATCAGGATAAAAGAATTTTATGTTGTAGCACATTTCAATTAGTCATGAAGAATGACCACAGAATGTTGTGAATGGGCGATCCATTTCCCCCGAAAAGCTAAGGTCTGGCATTCTCAGAGCCCTGACTAAAATGAGAAATAATGCATCTTTTTCACTCCAGTAATCTAAGCTGGGCTCCATGCCCTGGACATTTTATTCATTATATTCCAGACTTATTACTAAGTTTTTAATGCTAGCTTCATTTTATTTAGTTTAAGCTACTGAAGATCTTAAACTTTCCCCTAGTTTAAACATTGGTACTCCCTTCAAATGTTCCCATCATTTGTTAATGAGGCCTCAAACATTAGCTTGCGTAATAATCATCTTATGAGCTTCTTTAAAATGAAAATTCCTCAGTACACCCTTTAGATATCTAATTCAATAGGTCTTGGGCAAGGCTCAAGTACATGCATTTTACTCAGAATCACAGGTGATTCAGACGGTCTCTGGATTACATGATTAACAACACTGGCTTTTATGACAGTCTGAGTGCCTGCTGATAAAGAACTGGAGAGCAGCAAGCCGATAATCCATTCTCTCTCACTTCCAGGTGGAGAACGTGGGCAGGGAATTATCCAGGAAGGAAAAAAGTAACAAGGCCTAATCTCCTTGCCAACATGTTAATAACATAAAAGACATCCTGGCAAGCATAAAATTGGTATTTGATGGCCTGCTGATAAAGAACTGGAGAGCAGCAAGCCGATAATCCATTCTCTCTCACTTCCAGGTGAAGAAGTGGGCAGGGAATTATCCAGGAAGGAAAATAGTAACAAGGCCTAATCTCCTTGCCAACATGTTAATAACATAACAGACATCCTGGCAAGCATAAAATTGGTATTTGATGGCAGAAGAAGCCTTATTCTATGGCATGCTTTTAGCAAGATGTACCCAGCCTGTCTAGGATTGCTTATGGTAAACAAACCAAGGACACTATAGATTTATGGAACGTGGCTTCTTAGAAAACATGTAAGCTATGTAACTATATGAGCATAAAATTGAGATGGTTCATGTCCAAAACAGCCTCCTTTTGTGTAAAAAATGTAGCCACATACATTACTCAAAGATTTCAAATGTTAATCTGGGCCAGAGTGCATTCTGACTCAGCAAGAAAGGACTGGGGAGCTATGTTGATGGTCTTGGACTTCTCTCTTTTTTGCATCTGCCTCATGATTACTGTAGTTTTTAAATTATTAGTAAAGCTTGGTTCTAATTATGACCAATAATTTGTGTTAATATGCTTGCCATTTGAATCCTTTATGCAATCTTATGTGCAAAGTCCTCTATGATCTGTGTTCTGCCTCCATCCTCTTTCCCAAAACCTGTCCTTCACACCAGCACACACCAAGTGGAGTTACACTGCCTCATACATAAATGCCTTTTGTTGCACTTTATTCATGCTGTTCCCTTTGCCTGACATTATTCCCTTCTGCACTAGCTGATCTCACGAGACACAGCTCAAGTATCACCTCTCCCCAAAGTATCCCTAGGAGAACAGGTCACTCCTTGTCTTGACAGACTTTCTTCCTGAGCCCTCTATCACTTTACTGCACGTATTTGTTCTTACCAACTATTTCAGAATATGGCTTTATATTTACAGTAAGTATAAAAACCTGTTTTATGATCAAATAATATGTACAAACATGTACTCATCCCAGGTCCTCTCCCATCACCAAACCTCCTTCCAGCCTGAAGCCATAGTGGAGCTGATAGAAAGGAGCATGACTCGGATTCCATCAGTCCCTGGATAAAAGCCAGTTCTACAGTTGCATAGAACTAAATAATCAAATGAGCATAGTCTCCCAGAAAATTCATCCAAGATTATAAGACATTGTAGTTAAATGCCATGCCTGCTGTGTGTTGACCACAACAGCTTTCCTGTGAAGACAAAGGAGTGTTGAACCAAAGTGGAATTTAACAACTGCGACCTGATCCTACACATTCTCCTGGGGAAAATAGGCTTTTGTGAACACATTCTCTTTCTAATTCAGGTGATGTGTACCAATTCTCAGG
The DNA here is from genome assembly GCF_000696425.1 of Galeopterus variegatus. Classification (NCBI taxonomy): domain Eukaryota; kingdom Metazoa; phylum Chordata; class Mammalia; order Dermoptera; family Cynocephalidae; genus Galeopterus; species Galeopterus variegatus. The sequence goes on along the minus strand of NW_007728749.1, from coordinate 178,446 downwards.
CTGCAGGATCAGGGGAAGTGCAATGGGATAGATTCTATTATCTGCAAGATGCCAGCAGATCATGTTGAAAATACAAACCACCCAGTCTCAGACTTTTGACATATCAGTGCCACCATTTCTGTTGAAAATTGCAACATTCTTCAGAAGACCTGTTAATAAAGCTTGAATGGTTTGGGGGTGATGATGCAGCAGTTATAGCCAGCAGGAATCCTGGGGAACCCTCAGGTTTATACCTGTTATCACTAGACTTTGGTGCCTGGGACGGCAAAGAGTGTTTTTGAGCACCACTGTACTCCCAGCACCTAGCAGAGCACTTGACATGTAAAAAAAGCATTCACTACACTTTCATTGAAAGATAAAATTAAGGGCCAACCCATGGCTCACTTAGGAGAGTGTGGTGCTGATAACACCAAGGTCACGGGTTCAGATCCCTATACAGGGATGGCCAGTTACTCACTTGGGAGAGCGTGGTGCTGACAACACCAAGTCAAGGGTTAAGATCGCCTTACCGGTCATCTTTTTTTCTTTTTTTTTTTTTAAAGATAAAATTAATAAATGATTAGCCAGAAAAAAAATGTTTATAAAATCATTTTCTCTAGATAACTGGGTTAAAAGAAAATCCTTGTTGAGTGAAGCAAAGGGATACAAAATAAATATTTAAGAGGTAAATAAGTTTGGCAAATGTTCTGCAAATGTTTGATTTTTGATTGGGTATGACTAGAGAAGGAATGATTGAGTAGTAGTGGGGAAAGGGATAGGGGCTACCAGCATACGAGATGAACTTCAAACCAGAGAAATCTAAGCACATAATCTTCCACTGCTAGACAGTTATGAATACAATTAATGAACTCCCAGAAGAAACACACACAGAATTATGGATGTCACTGTCATCTGCAGTTTAGCCAGACTTGATATTTGGCCTCATGCATAAATGGCATTTTATTGCACATGACAGGACACTGGGTTTCTATGAAGGCATCAAGCATTCATGTCACACTTTGGGAAAAACACATTAGTAGCTTCCCTAGCAGGAAAAAGCCAGAATGCACCTAGGAAGCACTATTTAGTTTTAGGCTCAAAGAGCATTAATTGGGCTGAGGCCAGTCACTTGGAGTAGGTATTGCCATGAATCAATAAATGCATGCCCCCACACCTTCAGAGCTTCAGGCTATTTAAAATACCAGGGTTCTTGAGGCTCCTTCCAGCCTTTGCACCCTATAAATCTAAGAGCGCACATTTCCTATGTGCTCCCTTACCGCATTCACAGTAAAAGCCAAAGTAATTCACTGAAAGTAAGAAATAAATTATTTTGAGAAAAAAGGAAGGGAAAAAAAAAAACCTTTCCCCTTGTCAAACTCCACCTTGCAGTGGAGTTTTACTAGTATTTATGCAGGAGGTTTGCTAACATCAGGCTTCGACAGCTGTGTTCCTCCCAACAGTCTGGCATTAGCCAGCAGCTGCAACCTAAATGACAAAAATCCAGAGCTGCTGTGGGCCTGTTCTCCTCTAATGAACTTCTCTCTGCTCCTTGACAAAAGCCCACTTCGCCTTGCCACAAGTTCTCCATTTCCCCTGTTCCCAGACCCTGCTCTGTTAGCCCCATCCCTCAGGTTGTCAGTCCCTGGCCTGCCCAACCCAGCCCCATTTACCACAAGCACTGCTCAGTCACCTCCTTTCCTGGCTATCCCGGCCTCTGACAGTCTCTGTTGCCGGCCTCTGATGGCTGTTTCCTTCTCCTCCCTCAGATTTCAGCACAATCACCCTTCCCAACCACCTGAACACAGTCTTTTTTTTTTTTTTTTTTGCANGGTTCACTCTAAAGAAAGTGTAGATCCACAGAAAATCGATTTTATGGGCCAACTGTAAGCACGGAGCTTTCCATACATCTACAAGAGATGGCAGCAGAATTAAGCAAGGTTTAGCAAAGTAAAGGGTAGCAACGGAAAGACACAGGGGGGGCAAGCAAGACAGACATGTGGGTATTCCCAGAGAGGCAGCATGGGCAGGGACAGAGGGGCAGACTTGAAAAGAAGAGCAAAGAAATGTTAAAGCTATCTTCTGGATTTTGAGATCACCTAAGAGAAATATAGAATTCTTTTCAGTAATGGACTGAGCCAGGTGTCTCTCTGGCTGTTATGGAGGATGATGGTAGAACAGCCCTACACAGGCAGAGTATGAACACAGGAGAAAAATTGCTCCAAATTCATTCAGCATTGATGACTGCCCCGATAAGCTTTGCTCCAGCCATATGCAATACACCCTGTTTCCCACTGGGATCTTGGACTGCAGCAGCAATGTCATATGGGCCTGGGAAAAACTTTGCCCTGGAGTCCAGAATTTCCTCCTGACTGTTACACAGGCAGAAGTAGCTACTGGAGTCTGAAAGTGCAGAAAGATGACATAGCCTGCTCTACACAGGCAGAAACATACACATAAGCAGATTTCCAAGAAAGTCACAGTACAGATGTTTTGATTAGCTCTACTGCCATGCACTCTGGTGGAAGAAAAAAATCCTAACAAAGTCTAAACCTGACACAGGTGATAGAAACAAGTCAATGAAAAGTAGGCTGGCATGCTAAATATTTAATATGTGTTGAATTGCTTTTGATCTCTCAATCATAGTGACTAGTTGACTGTTTTCAACCTTCTTTTCAAGTTTTCCCTTCGGTATTTTATTAACATCTCATTTATTTCTGATATTAATGTATCCCACACTCAGAGTAAAAACAGGGAAAATATTGGCAAGCATAATATAAAACAAAAATCATCTTTGAGGTACTGTTAAAGTGTGTGCATTTTTTCTTTCTTGTTTCCATGCACATATTTTGGGTGGCACAACTGCTATCTTGAATATGCACTTTATATCCTATATTCATATCGGGTCACTTAGATTATGAGGATTTCTCTATCTTTGAAAACAATATTTTAACATCTGCAAAATATCTCATGATACCATTTTCCATAAATTATCTAATTTTTCCTGTTTTTGGAACACTTAGTTTGTTTCCAAATTGTTATGATTATGAGTTACATTGAAATACTTCTTTCGGATACATAAATTTATAAACTCATCTTTGAATAATTTCTCACGATAAATTCCTAAATTAGGACTACTGTTTCAAAGAATACAGTCATTTTTGAGCCTCTCAAATTAGGAGATTGGTTCATTAAAGCCAAACAGTAACATTGAGTGTAAATTGAAGAGAACTCAGCAGAGCCCAGGGGCCCTATTATCAAGGGAGGACATACCAAGCTCAAAGTACCATAAGTATTATCTTCTACTGCTATGTGTATTTAGAAAATATGAACTTTGAGAATTCATTAAAAAGATACTAGGTATGAAAACTTTTGCCAGTTGCTTTGGTAGAGTTGTTCTTTTCCTTATTTGTTTGTTTTCATATAGCCACCCAAATTTAAACTCTCCTTCAAGTTTAAGGCAGTGACACCAGAGCAGCTTGGTCAATACGTTCATACATCTCTCATGTAGGGCCTTGGTAACTTCCCACATAACTCACATTGACCAAGTGTCTACTCTGTGCCAATTACTTTTACATATATTATTTCAGAGATTCCACCTCAGCTCTGCATTTCCAAAAAGCTGGGCCAAGACATAGCAAGGTGATGGAGGCTCCATCGTGTTGTCCTGACAAAGGCACCTGGTCATGGGAGTAAGCTAAAAGCAGCACGTTGAACACCTCTTGCACATACTCAGCTTCTTGTTTTCCTCTGGCCACTGAGTGACTTCCAGCCTTCCCCTCCTGTCCATCCCTTCTTGCCCTTGGATTTCTTTAGTGCTGCACCATGGGACCCAGAGAGAACCCCTCTTAACACATCCATGCTTGACAAATTTTGCTAATCTAAACAAGCAGTTCTAAAAGTGTGGTTTGCACACCTTAGGGGTCCCCAAAACCATTTCAAGGGGCTCCATGAGCTCAAGACTCTTTTCCTAATAATATTACAATGGTAGTTGACTTTGTCACTGGTTGACATTTGCACTAATTGCTGCAAGAGCAACAGTGGGTAAGATTACTGGCACCTTAGCACAAATCAAAACAGTGGAACTAAATTGTACTGCTATTCATTGTACTCTTCACATAAATGTGCTTGCAATTTTAAAAAATGTGTTTCAGGCTGGCCTGGTGGCGCACTGCTACAGTGCGCCACCCGAGGGTTCGAATCCCACATACAGACCGGTTCCCGCTCATTGGCTGAGCGAGGTGTGGGCGCAACACCGAGGGTTGCGATCCCGTTGCCGGTCCCAGTCCGGTACGGGTGCAACACTGAGGGTTGCGATCCGTTGCTGGACACGAAAAAAGACAAAAAAGAAAAAAAAAATGTGTTTCACCTAAGACTGTCCTTGACAAGTTGTTAAATCTTGACCCTTGAGTACACATCTTTTTAGCATTTATGTGACACACTTAGAAGCACATATACTTAGGCTTCTACATACTGAAGAGTAGAAAGAAAGCTCTTTCAGGGCCAGCCTGGTGGCACACTAGAGAAGTGCGCCACTTAGGAGCGTGGCGGCGCTCCCACCGAGGGTTCGGATCCCATGTGGAGACCGGTTCCCGCTCACTGGCTGAGTGTGGTGCGGGCGCAACACCGAGGGTTTCGATCCCATTGCCGGTCAGTAAAAAAGACAATAAGGAAAAAAAAAAAAAGAAAAGAAAGCTCTTTCACAATGTTTTAGCTACCAGCTAAACTTGCTGCTTTTCTCATGGAACACCATTTTTACTTAAAAGAACAACAAACAGACAGACAAACTCGATTATTCAGCATTGCCCATTGGACAGATATTTTCTAAAAAATAAATACATAAATAAAGCCCCTTACTTTAAGGAAAAAAATAACAGCATTTGGTGCCAGTTATAGAATGTGAGCCTTAAAGTAAAAGTTAGAATACTAGAAAAATCCACCAATGTCAGCTTGACAGCTTCCCAACACTTAAAGAATTTTCTGATGAGCTTAGTTGTGATAGTAACAATTGTGATTTTTCTGAAATTTTATAATGAAATGTCAACATTTGGAAGATGTTGAAATAGAGTCTCTTCTTGACCAAACGTAGGCTCCTCTGAGCCCTCTTCTCAACCAGTCCTCAACCTTGGTCTCTAAACTTGCCAGGCCTGCATAGCCCAGTTTTAGCAAGAATCCTAAGTCAATTTAGTTAGAATCCCCCCACTTTTGATATCTGATCACCTTTAATATCTGATTAATTTTTTAATCCCCCCACCTTTAATGTATAACTGCTTAATCCGCCTTTAGTAAGAATCCTGTTAACTCCGCGTATTAGCAAGACTCCCACTACACTTTATTTCTCTTTTTGGTAATTTTTCATCCACTGATGCCCTTACTCTGCCTGTTTACTACAAATCCCCAGCTGTCTTTGCTGTATTCAGAGTTGAGCCCAATCTCTCTCTTCTGTTGCGATAGTCTTGACAACTATTGCAATACTATAGTCTTGAATAATGTCTTCCTTACCATTTTAGTAAGTATCAGAATAATTTTTCTTTGACAATGTACATAACAGAATGAACCAATATTCTCCAAAAAATCAATGCATAATGTTACCAAATCATGTATGGGTAAAAGTTCTATTCAAAATGCAAGAGAGAATGAAAGAGATTAATAAAACAGCTCAAAAAACTCATTGATGGGATTTCAGATTCCATACTGCAACTAAACTTCAAGAAACTACCATATGTCAAGTTTTGTTATAGTATCAAAGAAGATTATCCACAATTATCTATGAATAAGATATTAAAATACTTGTCCAGTTACCTATGTGTGTGCGGCCAGATTTTTTTCACATACTTCAACCAAAACAACATATTGAAACAAATGGAGTGCAGAAGCAGAGATGAATCTAGCTGTCCTTTATTAAGCCAGTATTAAAGAATCCACAATAATGTAAAACAATGTCACCCTTTTCACTATTTTTTTGCTTTAGAATATCATAGTTTTTTTTCTTATATAACTATGTCATTAATGTTAATATGTAATAGGTTTATATGAGTTAAGAAATACAAAATTCATTTTCATATCAGATTTAGTTTTTAATTTGGTAAACATCAATCGACCTAACTCACAGAACTAAAGCTCTTCGGAGTCCTCAGTAATTCTTAGGAGTTTAGCAGATCTTGGGAACAAAATGCTTGGGAGCAGCTTATCTAAGTGTATCAGAGGTTCAAGGCTCTTTAATATTGATTAAAGAGATGTTTGAAAGTAACAAATCAGGCCATTGTCATTGTTATTGTGTTGAAGTTGACAACACTAAGCAAATATGTTTATGTATGTTAGATTCCTGGGAGCAAAAAAAATTATCGAGTAATCAAAAGAAGGAGTCAGGGGGTAATACATGCCAATAAAAATAGACCTGACCCTAAGAAATCTAATCATCAAATCAAATCAGATTCACTTAATTTTATTGTACTATCCTGGTAAATAAGTGTTGTTTTTTCAAATGTAAGACAACAAAGGTAATTTAAATTTGGGTCAATAGTAAAATAAAGTTATGATGCCCTGTAAATATTCTGATTACCAGAATTACATTTCAACAGGTTGCTTTCATTGTGTTAATAAAATGTACTATTAACATTTCTAGAACTTTTTAGGAAACTTCAAACAATAGCAACCTCAAATCACTTTCTCTCACTGAATATAAACATTTGCATGGTGCCTTTTCCAAAATCAGTGTACTAAACTCTTAACGGGTTTCTGTGATTTCATATGCACCGTAAGCTACCTATAACCCTGAATGTCTGCACATATTAAAAAAATAAATAAATCGTTGTTTTGATTTCAGATTTCAGAAAGACTCGAGGAGTCCAAAGCATAAAAATATCACAGTCTGAAGCATAAAGAAGACATGACCATAGCTCTATGTAGGATGATTACAAGATTAATTTTGTTTGGGATCAATGCTTCCTGAAATATACTCTAGTGCAACCTCACCACATGACTCACTCTCTCAGCTTCTGTAGTTCTGTAGTTGGATTCCATGGTAAAGAGCCAGCTTTAAAATTTTAGGCAGAACAAGGAAACATTGAATTTTCAGAGGGCGAGAACAGATGTATAGTTACTAGAGGTGGGAAACGGGAGGAGGAGGAGGGATAGAGAGTAACTGGATAAGGGACATAAAAAGTAATTACAACTTGTAATGATGAACATACTGATAAAACTGATTTGATCATCATATACTGCACACAAATACTCTGTACCTCATAAATATGTATATATAAAAATAATTTTTAAAAACTAAAGAAATAAATTTTAAACTAGGAAAAAATAAAATAAAATTTTAGGTAGAATTGAGACAAAGAGTACCACCTGGTCTATCTCAGTATAAAACTTTTTCAAAATTAGGTATTATTTATAATAGTACTAGGGCTTCTCAGCATTCAACAATGCTCTATTGAAATATTTATATCATTGTCAATTATAAAAACATTTTCAAATATCTGTCTATGTTCTTGATATAGTCAGACCCCAAATAAATGAAATGTGTGTTTGGTAGCTTTCTGGGGTAAGTTGAAGGAGATATAAGAAAGTCTTTGATGTTCAGGGCATGTGGGGCCATTTAGTGTGAGGTTGAAGGATCTCCAGTTTACTCACTCTGGCCTGATTTGGTTTGTGTTTAAGACAAAATATTTATGGTTGGCTAAGTAGATACAGCACAAAAATTAGTCAACAAACATTTCTACATATTATATATCAAAAATTGGTAATATCTGAAATGTCCAACACAGGTAGAATATCAGGTAGCCATTAAAAATGATGTTTGCACGATATTTTTAATATCATTAGAATAAATGTACATAATCACATTAAATGAATGAGTAGGAAGAAAAGCAGCACATATGAAAAATCAAAACATTAACATTGCTACATCATTGAGGATCCTTTAGTTAGAGCATCAGAAACTAGTTCTCTTAAATTGCAAATGCATATATTAAAGAAAATTGAGTAGCTCATCGAACTTAAGGAAAGATGGGAATACAGTTATTATCAAGAAACTGAGTAGAAGTTCTTCAAAGACTTTTTCTTTAAATCCAAACCACTTTCTGTTCTTAAGATTCAATTACTTGTAGGGAGATTCTGGGTGAATTTTATGGGTCAAGTACCTACTTCTTAGCCAGAGAAGAAGAGGTGGCTTGATTGACAACCCTACAAAGGAAACATAGAAGGGGGGAGGGGTAGTGGATTAAGAAAAACAAGGATGTTGTTTGCTACAGAAGAGAAAAAGTCATTGGATATGTTAAAACTGCCTGTCCTGCATATACATACACAATTACCCGCATAATAATAACCACCATTGTTAGACATTTACTACGTGCTCAATACTACTTTGTTTCTCTGCTTACATGGATGCTCTCATTTAAGCTTCTCAATGCTTAAAGGTAGGTGTTATTATTAACCCAATTATATAGGTGAAAACGGATGCTCCGAGAGGTTAAATAAATTGCCTAATGTCATGCAACAAGAATGTGTTATCTGGAATTTGATCTGTGGCTTTTGGCTGACTAACTACAAAGCCCAGGAATTTGACTGCCAGAATACACTGTAGATGAGAATATATTTTTACCATCACTGTGGTTTTAATTTCTGTCAGTGCCACTAGACTAAAACAAATGACAGACTAAGGATCAGGGCGTAAAGCCTGTTTCTCTTAAGCAAGACTTTTATATTCCCTCACCCAGGAAAAATGGGTTTATCTCTGAATATAGACAGCAATAATCACACAAGTATTTTAGAAATATCTACTCTATAATATTTAAATTTTAGTTTTAAAACTGTGTGTCATGCACATTTTAATTGTTTTATCAGGATAAAAGAATTTTATGTTGTAGCACATTTCAATTAGTCATGAAGAATGACCACAGAATGTTGTGAATGGGCGATCCATTTCCCCCGAAAAGCTAAGGTCTGGCATTCTCAGAGCCCTGACTAAAATGAGAAATAATGCATCTTTTTCACTCCAGTAATCTAAGCTGGGCTCCATGCCCTGGACATTTTATTCATTATATTCCAGACTTATTACTAAGTTTTTAATGCTAGCTTCATTTTATTTAGTTTAAGCTACTGAAGATCTTAAACTTTCCCCTAGTTTAAACATTGGTACTCCCTTCAAATGTTCCCATCATTTGTTAATGAGGCCTCAAACATTAGCTTGCATAATAATCATCTTATGAGCTTCTTTAAAATGAAAATTCCTCAGTACACCCTTTAGATATCTAATTCAATAGGTCTTGGGCAAGGCTCAAGTACATGCATTTTACTCAGAATCACAGGTGATTCAGACGGTCTCTGGATTACATGATTAACAACACTGGCTTTTATGACAGTCTGAGTGCCTGCTGATAAAGAACTGGAGAGCAGCAAGCCGATAATCCATTCTCTCTCACTTCCAGGTGGAGAACGTGGGCAGGGAATTATCCAGGAAGGAAAAAAGTAACAAGGCCTAATCTCCTTGCCAACATGTTAATAACATAAAAGACATCCTGGCAAGCATAAAATTGGTATTTGATGGCAGAAGAAGCCTTATTCTATGGCATGCTTTTAGCAAGATGTACCCAGCCTGTCTAGGATTGCTTATGGTAAACAAACCAAGGACACTATAGATTTATGGAACGTGGCTTCTTAGAAAACATGTAAGCTATGTAACTATATGAGCATAAAATTGAGATGGTTCATGTCCAAAACAGCCTCCTTTTGTGTAAAAAATGTAGCCACATACATTACTCAAAGATTTCAAATGTTAATCTGGGCCAGAGTGCATTCTGACTCAGCAAGAAAGGACTGGGGAGCTATGTTGATGGTCTTGGACTTCTCTCTTTTTTGCATCTGCCTCATGATTACTGTAGTTTTTAAATTATTAGTAAAGCTTGGTTCTAATTATGACCAATAATTTGTGTTAATATGCTTGCCATTTGAATCCTTTATGCAATCTTATGTGCAAAGTCCTCTATGATCTGTGTTCTGCCTCCATCCTCTTTCCCAAAACCTGTCCTTCACACCAGCACACACCAAGTGGAGTTACACTGCCTCATACATAAATGCCTTTTGTTGCACTTTATTCATGCTGTTCCCTTTGCCTGACATTATTCCCTTCTGCACTAGCTGATCTCACAAGACACAGCTCAAGTATCACCTCTCCCCAAAGTATCCCTAGGAGAACAGGTCACTCCTTGTCTTGACAGACTTTCTTCCTGAGCCCTCTATCACTTTACTGCACGTATTTGTTCTTACCAACTATTTCAGAATATGGCTTTATATTTACAGTAAGTATAAAAACCTGTTTTATGATCAAATAATATGTACAAACATGTACTCATCCCAGGTCCTCTCCCATCACCAAACCTCCTTCCAGCCTGAAGCCATAGTGGAGCTGATAGAAAGGAGCATGACTCGGATTCCATCAGTCCCTGGATAAAAGCCAGTTCTACAGTTGCATAGAACTAAATAATCAAATGAGCATAGTCTCCCAGAAAATTCATCCAAGATTATAAGACATTGTAGTTAAATGCCATGCCTGCTGTGTGTTGACCACAACAGCTTTCCTGTGAAGACAAAGGAGTGTTGAACCAAAGTGGAATTTAACAACTGCGACCTGATCCTACACATTCTCCTGGGGAAAATAGGCTTTTGTGAACACATTCTCTTTCTAATTCAGGTGATGTGTACCAATTCTCAGGCTGCAGGATCAGGGGAAGTGCAATGGGATAGATTCTATTATCTGCAAGATGCCAGCAGATCATGTTGAAAATACAAACCACCCAGTCTCAGACTTTTGACATATCAGTGCCACCATTTCTGTTGAAAATTGCAACATTCTTCAGAAGACCTGTTAATAAAGCTTGAATGGTTTGGGGGTGATGATGCAGCAGTTATAGCCAGCAGGAATCCTGGGGAACCCTCAGGTTTATAGCTGTTATCACTAGACTTTGGTGCCTGGGACGGCAAAGAGTGTTTTTGAGCACCACTGTACTCCCAGCACCTAGCAGAGCACTTGACATGTAAAAAAAGCATTCACTACACTTTCATTGAAAGATAAAATTAAGGGCCAACCCATGGCTCACTTAGGAGAGTGTGGTGCTGATAACACCAAGGTCACGGGTTCAGATCCCTATACAGGGATGGCCAATTACTCACTTGGGAGAGCGTGGTGCTGACAACACCAAGTCAAGGGTTAAGATCGCCTTACCGGTCATCTTTTTTTCTTTTTTTTTTTTTAAAGATAAAATTAATAAATGATTAGCCAGAAAAAAAATGCTTATAAAATCATTTTCTCTAGATAACTGGGTTAAAAGAAAATCCTTGTTGAGTGAAGCAAAGGGATACAAAATAAATATTTAAGAGGTAAATAAGTTTGGCAAATGTTCTGCAAATGTTTGATTTTTGATTGGGTATGACTAGAGAAGGAAAGATTGAGTAGTGGTGGGGAAAGGGATAGGGGCTACCAGCATACAAGATGAACGTCAAACCAGAG
>NW_007728749.1:143861-166026 GCF_000696425.1 Galeopterus variegatus | reverse complement strand
CTTTTTTTTTTTTTTTTTGGCAGCTGCCGGGTACTGACTGGGATGGGGAACCGAACCTTTGGCCTTGCTCTTATAAGGCCACACTCTAACCAATTGAGTTAACTGGCCAGGCCCTGGACAGCCTTTTTTGTCTGCTGTTCTCTCTCCTGGGAGTGGGGGGTGGGAAGGTTATTCAGTGCACTGATATAGTACAAAAACTCCAGTGAAATTCCAACTGAATTGGAATTCAATTCAGTGAAAATTCCAACTCCTTGAATAAATTCCAGCCTAATGCCAATCCTAATCTGCTCTTCGGAGGACCACTGTAGTAAGAGTCCAGTTCAGTGTAACTCTGCATCAGAGAGCAAACATTTGTAAAGAGTAGCAAAGCTATCAACATATAAAGGATATCTAAGATGCACAGGACACCATCTATATGACAAAGCAAAACAAACAAGAGGAAAAAGGATGGAAAGGACACTTCATGTCCCTGCATGCATTAATGTGGCAATAAGGAGATAACGTGAAGAGTTGAATTTAGCATGAAGCCTGAACATAGGAAGCGTTTGATATTACCTGTTGTTCCTAGTGTTATAATGTTTAGCTGTTTCAAAACTATAGGAATAGTAAAAAACAGCTTCCACAAAGACTGGGCTGGAAGAAAGGAAATAGATACACTGACCTGGAAATAAAAGACAGTAAAAGATTAAAACGCCTTGACAAAACTGTTTTGAGCGTTAGTGAGGGTGTGGTGGAACTGGGTAGGCAGAGGGAGTTTTGGGTGCAGAGAACTTTTCTGCAGAGCTGGCAGGTGTATTCATTTGCTAGAGCTGCTGTAACAAAGTATCGAACTGAGTGGCTTAAACACCAGCAGCACATTGTCTCACGGTCCCTAAGGCTCCAAGAACGAAATTAAGATGTCGGCAGGGTTGGCTCCTTCTGAGGACGGTGACGGGAGGATCCGTTCCAGTATCTCTCCTCGGCTTGTAGCTGGTCTTCTTCCCGCTGTGTCTCCTCACCTTGTCTTTGCTCTACGCATGTCTGTGTGCGGGATTCCCTTTTTCATAAGAACACCAGTCCTCTGGGATCAGGGCCCCACCCTACTCCAGTGTTACCTCATATTAACTTATTACATCTGCAATGACCCCTTTTCCAAACAAGGTCACATTCTGAGGTACTGGAGGTTAAAACGTCAACATATAAATTTTAGGGGAACACAATTCAACCTATAACAGTTGGTGAGATTTAGCAGGACACTTACAAATAGACATAGCCTCAATTCCAAGTTCAAGGCACATAAAAATGTGTGTAATAGTTAGAAATCATATTTTTTAAACTGAGAAATACTGAAATACCCTCTATAGCCAGTAATAGGCATATGATTATGTCAATCTTGGTACATACATTGCAGTGAAACTTGCACAACCCTTGAAAGTAATGTGTTTGATTATTTAATGGCACTGGAATGTTAGACATAGCCTCAATTCCAAGTTCAAGGCACATAAAAATGTGTGTAATAGTTAGAAATCATATCTTTTAAACTGAGAAATACTGAAATACCCTCTATAGCCAGTAATAGGCATATGATTATGTCAATCTTGGTACTTGCACAACCCTTGAAAGTAATGTGTTTGATTATTTAATGGCACTGGAATGTTAATAATATATTGTTAACCTAAAAAAACAGATGTATTTATTAAATTATGTGAACCAATTGTGATGATTTTTATATAAAATAGTCCAAAATATTAACTGTATTATATTTGGAAAATGGAATTATGAAAATTTTAAGTAAGATTGCCTAATACCTATATTTGTATTTTCCAAGTGTTCTACATGTTACACTGCAGTTGTTTTTTTTTAAAGATATTTTCAAATATCTTTTTAAAAATACTTCTTTTAAAAAAAATACTGCACCATCAAACCATTCCTGGTTTCAGTCTCACTGGGTTTCTTTTCATGAATATCTTTATACCTTAAAAAATTCTATAAAGCAGTTGCTTATTTTGATAAATGTCAATTTATTTTACTGACTTTTTTAGACTAAGAAACATGTCAGATGTATTTTGTTTCATTACATAGGAGTCACATTCCTGCTGTAATTATAATGCTACAGATTGCTCTGATAAAAACAGAATTAACTGTAAATTGATCTATTTATTCAATTACCATTTTGTTGCTTGTGCTTTCTCAGTGCCAGGCCCAGTGCTAGACTCTTCAGGCTGCAAAAAATAAAAGATCAATATCAAGTCTTAACAACATGAAAGGTGAAGGAAAAAATATATTTTATGAAAAATTAAATATGAATTCCTCTTGGTAAGGACTTGCACACATAGATTTTGGTCTGCTTTAGCGTGTCCAGCTATTTTTCTTTTACTGATGAAAGCTGCCTACTCTGTTCAGGTGTCCATCCATGATATGCTAGAAGTGTGTTAAGGGCTGGCTGTAAAGTATTGGCATTCTTACTCTGTTTTAGTTTGACAACTTGAGTGGAATAAATAGTTAAAATGGTCCATTGGTTTTCTGTAGATAGAGATAATAATTTCACACAGACTGAAGGTAATGGTGATATTGAGAAAAATTATCTTTTTTTGTGACTGTTCTATTGGGATAGATAGGTAGTATTTGAGCCTTAACGGAACTCATGTAATTTCACTCTACTGTCTGCCCAGACGAAGACGATATCATAAGCAGATGAACTATGACTCAACACAAGACTCATTTTCCTGCAGACACTTGAGATTGTTGTGTTTCAAAAGCCCGGGATAAGGATGTCTCCTGTATATAAGAACATTTTCCTGGTGATTAATGCCACATCATTCAGAAAAATAAATTCAATTTACTTCTAAAAATGAAGCAGACCTTTTTAGCAACCTAAAAAATTCTTCGTCTCATTTGGCTATCCCTGGGAATGGGAGAAAACATGCCTCTTATAAGTGATTTCATCAAGGCACAATCACTTTGATTTTCAAACCATATGAATATTTCCTTGTTCTTTCAAAGAAAAACTTGAGTAGGATCAAAATTGATTATACAAATACATGAGATACCACAGTTGAGAAAATCCTTGTGAATGACTGGTTCCTGGGGCTTTGCCTACACAACCACCCAAGGTACAGATGAGAACATACTTGTTTGATGACTGAAAGATGTGGCTATCAACTGGTGGTGATCTTCCACCCATGGGACATTTGGCAACTTCTGGAGACATTTTTGTTTGTCACACTAGGGAGCTGCTACTGGCATCTAAGTTGGTAGAAAGCAGGGATATGGCTAAATATCCTACAATGCACAAGAAAGCCCTCCACAAGAAAGAATTATCCTGCCCGAAATATTAATAGTGCTGAGGTTGAGTAACCCTAATCCAGATATTTTATTTACATAATATCAGTCCTTTTTTTCCTGAAATCAGCAAACATTACATTAACTAATTGAACACCTGGACAGTTGGCTGAGTCTTAAACGTTTTACCTGAAAGGTAAACATGATGAATCTCATTCACAGGAGTTGGAAAGGTAAGTCTTCTCTCAGCAGTTCTTAGTGATGGTGCAGTGACACTGCATGGTGACCCACTTTGGGTCCCATTTATCTTGAATTAGTAAATGTTAAAGGATCAAGATAAAAAAAATTAATGCACTGTATTAGTACATTTCTGTTGCTTATAACAAAATACTTGAAACCGGGTGATTTACAAGAAAATGAAATACATTGCTTATAGTTTCTGAGGCTGGGAAGTCCAAAGTTCATCTGGTGGTGGTGACAGTGATCCAGGGGTCTCACATTGCAAGATGGTGGAAGCAGAGAGAGCAGAGAGAGAGAGAGACAGATTCTCCTTTTCTCTTAAAGCCCTCAGAACCACGCCCCTGACCACCATTTTTAATCCATTCACTACTACAGGGTCCTACAATCCAATCAACTCTTCAAGGTTCCACCTTTCAATTACCATATAAGATTTCTTACCCTCTTAACAGTCACAGTGGGAGCTAAGTTTCTAATACATAAAACTTGGGGGATATAATTCAAACTTCAGTGAGTTTTGGGGGGAACATAATTCAATCCACTACATGACCTTTTAAACATAAAGTAGAAGTCAGGTTAATAATATCTCTCATAGTCACTTGCAATATGCTTTTCTGGTGGTGGAGGTGGTGTTTAGACATGACACCTATGACCAATTATGTCCCCAGCCATCGCTGGAGGTGAGCATAGCAGTAGCTACCCCAAGACGAGAGCGTACTGCAAGCTGCTACTCTACAACCAACAGGGCGACATCTAGAAAGCCCTTTTATTCTCTGTTTTTGTTCCGAGGCCTGTGATGCCTGAGAAGCATCTTTAGAAATTCCTTGCTTTAAACAATTTATGTTGCCAAAACAATTAGGGTTCCCAACACCAGAAGGCTTTAGTGGTGTTTTTTCAATGTTAATCTTTCCTGGGGGTTTTCTGCTTATGCCAGATTAGATAACATGGTAAACGGATTTGAAAAGAGTAAATCCAAAACTCATTTGCATTAATGCTTTCTATTTCCTAGGAATGTTTCTCTGGTTAATTGTGAGATAGCCCATGGTAAGCAAGTTATCAATTAATTGTTGGAAAATGCAGTATGTATATTATGTTAGTCTTTAATTGGCTACAAGTTTTCTTTCTCATTAAATGTTAATTTAATTGTTTAAATAAACAAGGCCATTAGAACACTAGTCAATTCCTCGGAAAAATTGTTTAATGAAATACAAATTTCACTCATAATTATGAATCAATTTTTCTATAATGAATAGACCTCAGAGTTGGTCTTCTTTTTAATTAAGGAAATTGAACAGTCTGTCTCCAAGGAAGTAATATACCTAAATTGAGGAACCCTTAATGTTCCTTGGAATGGTAAATTCCTCATTCTACCAGTATGCATATTTTTATATAATGTGTAATCTCATTGATCCAGAAAATAAGTGAATTTTTAAAATAATTGTCAGTCTTTAAGCTCTAATTTAAAGTGACCTATTTGATAGAAATGTAAAAAATATTATATATGTTCCTACTTTTAAAAGTAGGTAATTCCAAACAAAATTTAATATTCTTTAGTACTTTTATCCATTGTACTGAATAATCATTACTTTTTGGTATCTTTGGATGTTTCTTAAAGCCACAATGATTTAGAAGGGACTAGATCTCTTTTGCAGCTATATGACTACTTTTAAAAATTATTTTACTTTAAAATTTTCCATTAAATTTGTAACATCCAACTTTTTTGTTCCTAACATAATCATAGATTCTTAGAGACTTATTTTTAAATAAAAAGTTAAATGAAAGATCTAATGTTGCTTGGCTGGACATTATAATACTGACATGGTCTTTAAAAATATATGTTTATTTCCTTGTTCCATTAGCAAGAAAACTAACCTTACAAATTAAAATGAAAAGCAACTATTTCTTTCAAGGCATTGGTCAAATATCAGAAGTGTTTATTAATATATTTGAATTTATATATTCTCTGATAAGACTGGACCACACCAATAGTTTAGGCCAGACAATTTTGCATTATGGCTCACAACTAGGGAAATAATTTTTGGAATCCTGAAAACGTTTTGTTATTCACTTGTCTTTACTCAGGAACATACATAAATTTCGGATGATTCACAGCATCCAATTCCCTTTGGAACAACCCAACCTTAATATACTCCAGGAGTTAAAAAAGAAAAGAACAGCCTCAAAAGGACATGAGTTTGTTGGGAAGCTGGGGAAAAAAATAGTCCCCCGAAATAAAAATAACTTGGGAAACAGGACATAGTAGTTTATTTTGGAAATATTTCCTGAAATTCTGTTTCGGGAAGATGAACAAGTCACTCTCAGATTTTCTAAAGCATGATAGAAGTCTGTAAAAAGATGAATTATAATAATAATATTGTATGATTAGCACTGTGTTAGGATGGACAGAAGAATTGGAAGCCCATAGGAAAGAGTAACCAAAAAGTTTCTCAAGATGGGGATGAAGGTGCAGACACTTAAAATAGGATGGCTAGTGGCATTATGACAGAAGAGAATTTTAGCTAACAAACGAAATATTCTTAGAAAGTTTGGAAAAACACAATAAGATCCTAAAAGTAAAGAATACATAGAAAGAATACATAAATTTTTATTGCATACATAAAAGAATACAAACTAATGAACAGGAATACTAGAAGACTCAGAAGTTTGGAAAAACACAATAAGATCCTAAAAGTAAAGAATACATAGAAAGAATACATAAATTTGTATTGCATACATAAAAGAATACAAACTAATGAACAGGAATACTAGAAGACTCAGCAGGAGGAAGAAGTTGATTCTCCCCAAACATATACATAATTTCAGTGCAATTCCCATAAACATATTAACGTGTGTTTTGGTAATTTAAGAGAGTTACTCTAAATTTTATCTGGAAAAGTAAGTGGATGAGAATAATCAATAAAATAAGGAGGGTCACTTTTGGTGTCAGGTGTCAAAATCATTTTATAAAGACATGGTAATGAAAGTAGTTTGGTTCTATCAGAGAAATAACTGAAGACTAGTGAAAAACTTAGACTTTCCTTAAAATACCAAATATTCAATGGAATTTATCAAATGAAAAGGCTAGGAAAGGATGACTTGCTCAATATATGATGTTGAGACCACTGGCTTTATTTGGAGGAAAAAGTTATATCCACATTTTACATTATGTAAAGACTAAAAGTTTAAGCATTAAGAATATAAACATAAGATAATGTTTATTCAAGAAGTATAAACATAAGAATAGTAGGACATAGGGGAGATATATAGGAATTCAATTGACAGACTCGACTCCCTAAGAATTGTAAAACTCTCACAACTAAAAATACAATAAACAAGAGGCAAATAATAAACAGAAAAATAGATTCAGTACATATGATAAGCAATGAATTGATAGACTTATTTTATTAAAAAGTGTTTCTTAAACTTTTTGCTCTCAGAATTTCTTTTAAAAATCATTGAGAACCCACAAAGAAGTTTTGCTTATGTGGATTAAGAATTAACTATTTAGAAGTTCAATCTGAAACTTTTTTTATTATCATATTCATTACTACAAATTGTAATTATTCTTTATGCCCCTTACCTGGCCAATCACTCCCTGAGCCTGGAGAAAATTATAAGTGAAATAAGCCAGACACAGAAAGATAAATACTGCCTGCCCTCACTCATAACTGGGTGCTAAGAAGGAAGGAAAGAAAAAAAGAAAGAAGGAAAGAAAAAAGAAAGAAGGAAAGACAGAGGAAAGAAAGAAGGAAAGGAAGGAAGAAAAACAAAGAAAAACATTTTTTTAGATGCAGCATGGTGTGGCCTGTCATGACAAACACACAACCCAAGAATGAATGTTTTGAACTCTGTAGACATGATCCATGATTTTGATGGTAGAATCTGATTACAAGTAGTGAAGCCTGTCAAGTTACTTCATGGGCAAAAGATCAGCTAAGTGGAAACTAGAACAACAGAGGAAGAAGAAAGCAGACATAGCCAAGTGCTCTGCTGACAGACTGGTTAGTGATCACATGTGGGATACGCCTTTGAGGCTTCCCAGAGGTATTCGGTGGGAGTGGGGAGGAGGGGGCTCTAAGAGTTTATTGCCAGCAATCAGATGACTGGAGACTAGAGCTACCATTATTTTTGCAAATATACAAAGGAAATGTAATCTTTTTGGTGTTACAGCACTAGTACATTGGGATTATACTTGTGTCATGCAAAAAACTTAAAAAAAAAAAAAATCAGATCTCAGATCCAAAACTGATAATCAAACTCATCCCCTTTCAAAGTTCTGCTTCAGTGTGTCTGAAGGGCCTTATAATCTTAATGGAATCATCCAGTTCAAAACATTTTTTTAAAAAAAATTATGTTTCTGGAAAGTTAAATAGAATCTGTCCTAGAGCAGGTCTCACTCTCTCAAATGGGAATCTACTTCTAACCTATGTTTTGAGAAAGAACTCTGACATTTACTGTGTAAGTCAAGCCCATATTTACTCATGGGTAACCAGGTTTCAGAACCCTGAGCAAGTAAACTGCAAGAAAAGGAATACTCCAAGCAGGAACGATGACCTGTAGAAATTGCACCACCATGCATGACAAGGTCATAATCCACTACTGTTCAAATAAAAGCAATTATTCAGGCTCCTCTTCAGATGACCTATCAATCCTTTAGTGTGGGTATCAAGAAAGCTTTAATCTTTAATTACAACTATCAGATTTAATACTTCCTAATTTTTAACACAAAACAATAGTAGCAACACCGTTCAATATTTCAACCAAACTTACCAGTGGAATTTATCAAAAGTAAAAAGCATGACCTTTTCCTCTCTGTACATGAGAACTGGTAAAAATCTTAGAACAAGGCCAGTGGCCCATATTTGGTTCCAGTCCACTCACCTGCCTAAAAATAAAGCACACTAAATTTTTCTATTGTGTAGTGCTAAAGGAAATAATCCCACCACTAGAGGACCAACAACATTAATTATTCATAGGCTTCTTATTTCAAAGACTATTATAGCTCAGGGTACCCCTGGGACTCAGTAGTTCATTAACAACTTTGACAGGCTTCTGCATCTCAGCCATGGGGAAAAACATGTACTTAAATAGAGATAATTAGTATTAATGCCAACCCAAGTTTCTAGCAACTATAAAAGAAAAGGAAGTATCTTGGTAAAGTTAAATGCAAATTTTGAGAAATTTATTTCTTACAGTTTGGAGGCTGGAAGTTCAAAGGCTAGGGAACACATCTGGTATGGGCCTTCTTGTTGGTGACTCTCTACAGCATCCCGTGGTAACCAGGGTGTCCCATGGTGAGAATGGCAAGAGCTAGAGAGCTAACCTTCTCACTCTCGCCCTTTATAAAGCCATCAGAACCACATCCATGATAACTCCTTCCTTCATAAGTAGACTAATCCATTCATGAGAGCACAGTCCTCATGATCCAATCACCTCTCAAAAGCCCCACCTTTCAAATACCATAATTGGATTTCTCACCCTCTTAACACTGTTACAGTGAGGATCAAGCCTCCAGCACATGAACTTTTGGGGAACACACTTGACCCATAGCAGGGAGATTCAAAATAAAGGAGAAAGAGAGAATGAGAAATATTTTTCCATAACTTATTTGATATTGAGAATAGGATTTCCTAAATCCTCATTTTCATAAGTGTCCTAGAACCAGCAAACTTTCCTTTCACTTTCCTAAGTGAAATTCAATCATAAGGCAAGTTAGTTTCACAAAAAGACATCTACTTTTGTGTTGACATAGGTATATCCATATTTTCTGCTCTTGACACATTCTTCCCTGGTTGGAGGTGGTTTTGTAGTGAGTGTGTTTACATTATTGCCACTGACTGTGGGTGAGTAATTCCCATTTTAAATTGATCTGTGTTGCTGAAAAATTTCCCATCAACAGCCATTTTGGTTTAGTTGCTGAATCCTCAGAGCTGGTGCAATCAAGAATCCCTTGTTTATGTCAGAGCATGGCTGAGTTATGATTAACGGAATTCGTTTGGAATCTGATTGTTCTTAACATCAAGTATGACTGATAGGTATACAAGAGTACAGACTACATTGAGCTCTCTTGCTACGAAGTGACATCAACCATATTAAATATGTCATAATAAATTGTCCTGTTATAAATAGCGGATTCTACAGTTGGGATACCCAAAACACAACATCAGTCTCGAAGAAGAACAGAAAAAAATGTGTCCACATTTATTCTGGACAGTTCATGCAAAGTGCACAAATGTGAATTTCACACATACATGAAATGATCTTACCTGTGCAAGCATAGGACCAGGAAGTTGTTCACTGTGGTCTAGCCAGAGGTCCGTGCACAGTAAATGACCTCCCTCTAGTTTACCTTACGGTGGAAACACCTCTCAATATTTACTAATACGATAAGTATGAGAAGGCAGAAAATGGAAATATATGACTACAGGAACATAAATTCTACTCAGGAGAGACAAGGATGCTTACAATTTTTTAGTGATCTTCTGTGACAAAGAAAAACATTTAGTCCCTAAATATTCACAATATTGTGTAAATTACTATATTGGTGATATTATAACAATGAAAACTTGGAGAATTAACTTTTATTGAGCAATTTACATGCCAAGCACTATCTTCTATCTCACATAATCCTCATCACAATCTATGAAGTGATTTTGCTGATAAGGAAACCAAACTTCAAAAAAAGTAATTTGTGGGCCGGCCCAGTGGCGCACTGGAGAGTGCGCCGCTTGGAAGCGCGGCGTCGCTCCCGCCAAGGGTTCGGATCCCATGTGGAGACTGGTTCCCGCTCACTGGCTGAGCGCGGTGCAGGCGCAACACCGAGGGTTGCAATCCCGTTGCCAGTCAGTAAAAAAGACAAAAAGGAAAAAAAAAAAAAAAGGAATTTGTAAAACGTCACAATGGACTAAAAGGCCTGACCCAGCTTGTAACCCAAGTAGTCCAGCTCCAGAAGTCTTGCTCTTACCACTGTAACCTTCAACGTGCTCCCTCAATAATCTGCACCTCAGATATTCGCACTCTTCTGAGTTCCCCTTCCACGTGAATCAAAGCTGGCCCTGTGGAACCTGTTGGGTATATCAGGAGAGATGCAGAGTGATTTCTGAGGTTGGATCATAAAAGCCCTTGCAGTCTCCACCTTGGTCACCAGAATACTCATACTTGGGGTTCTGAGCCACCATATCCAACTACCTTGAAGCCACCATGCTGAGGGACAAGATGGAAAGATGACAGGGAGAAAGCCTGAGACTCTATGAAGAGAGAGAGAGAGATGCCCCCAGCAAGTCAACTCATCCCATCCGAGCAGAGATAAGTCGTTCCCTCTGAACACAGTCCAAATTGTGATTTGTCAACAAGCTCATTGTTTGTGGTTTACATTAAGCCACTAAGTTTTGAAGCAATTTGTTATACGGCAATAGACAACTAGAACAGCTGCTGCAAAATACAGGCTCTTTCACTCTCCCTGTTGCCTCTCATTCTTCCTCCTCCTCTCGGACCTTCAGCCTGTTTGTGCCACCCCAGCTCATGCACTCACAAATCCACACACTTGGCTGAGTGCAGATGAAATGCACCAACCCTAACTTTAATCACAAAGGAGGAAAAAAGTAATGAAAGAGGAAAATAATCTAGTATTTTAAATTAAATATTAGTGCATAGGTGAAACTCTATTCTTCCTTACTTAAATAATACCTGCTCCCAATAATATGTTGGCTAACTTCTATTCACTGATCTGAATTTTTTTTTAAAAATAGTATTTTGCTTTTGGACAAAAAGATACCAGTTTCTGTTACAAGAGAATAAAAAAACTTCCAAGGGTTTTATGTTTACATTTAAATAAGTTCAGCTATGTTAATAATCAACTTGCTTGTACCATCAGTCATCTACTCGGGCAATGTAGTCCAGTAAATAAAAGACTTTCTTCATCTGGATAGTTTTCTAATATTGTAAACTGGAGCTTATTTGTGAAGTGGAACAGAAATGACATTAATGCCACAAACATCCCGGACTGCTAGTTACAAAATGAGATGAATTGAAATAAAATTTTAATCAGGACTTCTAAGAGTCACTATCCTGGAGGGAAAAGAAGCCTTCGCTCCTGTAAACTATGACTCCTCAACCTGTCTCATGCTGTGCTTTGAGTCATCAGGCCCCTGAGTATTTACTAGTTTGCACTCAATTCACTGAAAACTCGCCAGTGCCACTGGCAACAGCTTCGGTGCTTTACTTGTTGCTGTGCTTGACAGGAGCTTGGGTGTCCAGCCACAGAACTTTATTCCTTCTGAAGCCTATTGGCTCCCCTGCTCCTGTGCTGCTGAGTGTGTGATGGGATTTGGCTCCCAGTGTTTGCCTTAATAAATGACTCTAGTTTGAAGTTGGTTAGTCCCCTGATCTTGTTACTGATACTTTCACCAATTTATCTTAAATTCAAATCTGGGATCCAGAATTATTACAAGTAGAACAATGAAAGGCTTTCTGTGAGTGACCAGGTTTACAAAGCCCCTTGGGACTTCTAGGCTTCAAAGACCCACTTGTGAGTTTGAAGGGTTTTAACTCCTACACATGGACAGAATAGGTAATGGTGTTTTTCTCAACATGCAATTTCATGACTGGACCAAAAAAGGAGACATAAATCAGCCTTTGTACCTGAAACTTAAACTAACAAAACATTCACAGACATAATTGGCAGGGCTCAAAAATCCTGGATTTTTCAGAATGAGTTCACATATTTGTTCTTATGGATCCCATATCTACTAATATATTCTTACCAGTCACATTATGCATGCCAAGTTTTGTTTTGCAAAATATAGCCACATAGATATATAACATGTAGGTGTACACGACATTTTAATTATAAAAATGACCAAAGTTTTCAGTGATTCATAAACAAAGCATATAAGCATTAAGTAATAAATATCTTCATTGCAAGTACATATGTATAGAGTTATTACATGAATTTTCTGTATACATACGTATTACCCACTTTAATAAAACTTTATTACATTTTCATCAACTCTGCAAAAGCACCAGCACTGATGCCAACAGCTGTGAACTTTTATGAGATGTAAGCAGGCAACCACACAGGTATAGCCAAAGCAAAAAGAATCCTGCTAACAACCACATAAGCGAGCTTGGAAGTGCATATTCCAGTCCTAGTTAAGTCTTGAGGAGCTACAACCCTAGCCAACAGCTTGACTACAACCTCATAAGACACACTGAGTCAGAATCACCCAGCTAAGCCACTCCCAGTTTTCTGACTCTCAGAAACTGAATGAGATAATACATGTTTGTTGTTTTAAGCTGCTAGATTTTGGCATAATGTTTTATATAGCAATAAATAACTAATACATGATTATTTAATATTATTCCCCCATCAAGTTCAAACAGGGCAGAAACTAATCCTTATTGTGCTTACAGTTATGTATCTGATGTCTACTGCAGCATCTGACATACAGCAGACACTCAATAGATACTTATTTAATGAATAAAAGAATGATGAATGAATCAACTCAAATGACCTCATGGGTCTACTAGAAAGGAAGTGGAAAGCTTCTTCATTACATGCCTTACATTTCATTGGATGGCATGAGTCATTCAGCAGCAAGCTCTGTTAACACAACTTCATATGTAAACTACACTTCATATACAGGAACCCTAGGGAAGAAAAATCAGTACTCGTGTCTTTAGCTAATAGCCAATGCAATTTGACAACCTGAAAAATAAATAAATTTTGATATTTTTAGATGGAATGGAGAACGGGAAAGAAGGACCTTTCCAAACAACACAGAACCGTTTCTTTGCAGAAATTGAAGGCCCTGCCAGCCATCAGAAGGTTGAAGCAAATGAAAAGCACAAGGTTAAAGTGAGGCAGAAACTTACTTGGGAGAAATATACTTTCTGTCCATCACTGTGATGGACGGGTTTCTCATGAAAATAGCTCAAATCCAAATGATGCATTTTTATTCTCTTACTGCAGAGATACTTTTTAAATGATTTTTTTTATCCAGGGCTGATCGTAAAATGGACCAAGAAGGGGGAAAAAAACTGGTTAAAATTAAATAAAATAAGACCCAGAAAGCAACTGCTTTATTATGGAACTTGGCATTGAGCCATTAGAAAAAGAAGCCAAAGTTAGACACTGAAACATCAGCGTCTATTTTCTCTAGAAGTATGGTATTACCAGTTCAACAATACATGACACACTTATTTAAACCAGCTTCTCATCCAAGCAAGCAATGACCCTTTCCTGACCTCCTCCACAAACATCAGCGTCTATTTTCTCTAGAAGTATGGTATTACCAGTTCAACAATACATGACACACATATTTAAACCAGCTTCTCATCCAAGCAAGCAATGACCCTTTCCTGACCTCCTCCATTGGACAAACTAACTCCCTGAACATGTCTCAAATCAACAGAATGCCAAAGTATACAACCCACGGATAAAGAAAACAGAGAAAGGAGCATAAAATTTGAGATTAGGAACATCTGAGCAAAATCCCTGAGAGATGATGAAAGGAACAGCAAACTTGAAGATATCAAATAATCATCCAATGAACGAATAAATGGTACTCATGGGTAATATTTGTACTCTCTCTGCTTAGACACTGCTTTGACTGTCAGATTTTCACAGACTAATACCTTTGTTGGGAGAGGCCCAAAGACTGGGAGCCTTACATATGTTCCTCTGCTATAAATTGTTTCAATTGCATACCCCCAAGTTTAATTTATTAGAAACTTAATCCTCACTGTGACAGTGTTAAGAGGGGGGAAACCTTATTATGGTGATTGAAAGGTGGGGCCTTGAAGAGGTGATTAGATTATGAGGACCAAGAGTGAGCCACGAAAATTGACTTGAGGCAACGTTTAAAAAGAGTTCTTGAAAGGATGTTTGGTTGGTAATAAAATCCAAGAGAAAGCTGAAGGACCAAGCTTTAAAAAGGCCCTGGTCTAAGGCAGTTCTGGAAATTCAGGTAAGTCGTACCTAGTGGGCACTGTCTTCAAGGACTGACCAGTGGGAAGGATCAGGAACAATTATTTTCCTTCTTCAAGTCTCTCTTCAGGGATCAAATTCCAAGAGACCTTGGTTTGCATGTTCACTTCAGGGCCAGGAGCGGGAGAGCACCCCGACTGACAGTCCCTTCAAGACTCGCAGTGTTTTCCCCTTAACTCTAAAAAGGAGATTGAGTATTGGGCAGACAGATAAAATGGCTGTTCATACTCTTATGAACAAGGCAACTGTTGTTCTAACTCCATGGTAAGGGGATAGGAACTTACTGGGGGACAGGAGTCCAGGGCTACTGTCCAATATGCTTCCTACCATCTACATTCTTAATCCGTTTTGATACACATATTGATAGGAAGGGTCATCCTCAGCACTGGTGGCAAGGAAAATGCCTTCTTTGTTCCTAAATCCCCACTTCATGTGATTAGATTACATTTGTATAAACAGTTAAGTAAAACACATTCAGGTCCTCCTGTCTGGCATTGTCAAGTGGGCAGACACCTGCCAGCCATCTCTGTTACAGACATTTTCTCAGCAGGGACTCATAGTTCCTGTACATTCCACTTGTCAACCTAGTGGCCGTGACCAGAAAAGAAATCTTCTTACTTTCCCTTTCCCCTTATTCTCTAGAGGTTGGGATGTGACACTGGTGAATGCTCAATTCTGTTAGGAATGAGCTTGTCCCGTGGACAAGACAGCAGAGGGTTCTACAGAAATATTACTTGACCTTGATTTCCCTTTGGCTCCTGTTTTCTTCAAGAACAAGCTAGAGAAAAGGGAAAATACCAAAAAACAGCATTTGCTCTCATTCATGGAAGAGTGATCATTCTTATATGAGAAGAAACAAAGATTCTCAAACATAGTCAACATTTGTGTAGTCTTTGAATTCAAGAGCCCCCAAACACACGTGCTAACATGTCACATTGCCCTCAGTCTGTACATCCCTCTGGAAAATAATCTCAAGTGACCAGATGAGGAAGCTAAAACTTTGTCTTAGACAGACTGTTGTAAGAGGAGATTTCACACCAAAATGTCCTTAGTATATAAAAAGGTGTTTAGATAGATAGATAGGCAGACAGACAGACAGACAGACAGTGTTTCTGTGAGAACAGAATAAAGGAAAAAGAACAAGTTTTAGGTAAACCTTTTTTTTTCTTCTAGAGAAAGGGAGACACCCTGTGGATTTCAAAGACAGCCCAACTTAGCTCAATTTACTTTAATATTCTATAAAGGGAAAATATTATTTCTTAAGGAGCTGATAGGAAAAGAAAGCACAACTTTATGTAAAGAGGAAATTAAAGTGATCAGCACAGATGAACAAAAATCTATAAGCCCCGTGGTTTTGAGCAGAAACTCTTCAGGGACAGTTTCCCTTACTGTGTAGCAAAACAATGGAGTATGTAAAGAAATACTACAGCTTTGTACGATTAGAAAGTAAAAGACTGGAGATAGTCAGAGTTCCAGGTAAGACCCATGTTTTCCTTCTCAACCTTGGGATGTCACAGAGACCAACCTGGAAGCAGAACCGGAGAAAAAGATTAAGCTGGGAAAGCAATTCTGATTCATCATCTCCCCTTGCATTCTGGCCTCTGGGACTGGATGACAGCACCATTAGGGGACGCACTAAAGTAAATATACTTCCAATCATGTCCCATGTAACAGATATTTTGACTTGATTTGAATCAGCACTGTAGAGAATAGAACCTGCTTTGAATCTGATCTCATCTGACATGTACAAAGATGCATGAGTAGAAAGCAATTTAGTCTGGAGCTCCCTCTAGTCATGCCTGGGAAATAACTGCAGAGAGAGGGAGGGCAGCCTGAAGGGGGACTGGGGTGAGCAGACAAGAGGAACAGATTGTCTTCAATGCTGAGAATGATTGAAAATGAGCCATGTGCTTCCAGTGGAACCTGTTTGGGTATCTCATCTGCAGCTACCAGAGGCACTGAATGCTATGTTATTTAAATACTGCCCCAAAGACCTGCAAAATAAGGAATGTGCATATATGCTATGAGCCCCCTGCCACTATCTTCTAAGAGAATTCATAGTGTGTGACACTATGCTAGGCTGGTCAGCTTCTCCTTTTCTCCTTGCATGAGAGACTTGCTATCTAGACTTAGAAAACAGTTTGCAAATATAAAGCAAAGCCAAATAGCATGCAAACATGTGAGTACAAACATTCTTGCATTTGGAAACAAGTGCAATGTTACAGAAACTGTAGGGCTGGAAGAAACAGCCCTGTGACTCCTATCACAGAATAAAAAAAGAAAAAAAGGATGATCAGAGAGCTCATGTGGCTAGGCTGTCAGACAGCAAGAAATGAATCCCAGGCCTCTGTCCTCACTCTACCATTGTTTCTATTACAAAATATATGATGTGCAATTCCGTTCTGTGTTTGGACGCAGAAAGCCATTTTCCAAATGAAAATCCAAGAAAACCTCTGGATATTCTTTAAGCTTGTTTTCTGTATGTGAAGAATATACCAAAACAAACAAACGAATGAACAAAAAAGCCTTTAGCAGATGCACCGGAACTTATATATCCAAAGACACCTGCTCTTTAAGTTGTCATTCTAGGAAGCCATTCTAGAGCTGCTATGGCTCGCCACATTTTGGTAATTTTATTCTAGACAACGTCATAAAAGACAGTATGGGAATGAACAAAAAAGCCTTTAGCAGATGCACCGGAACTTATATATCCAAAGACACCTGCTCTCTAAGTTGTCATTCTAGGAAGCCATTCTAGAGCTGCTATGGCTCGCCACATTTTGGGAATTTTATTCTAGACAACGTCATAAAAGACAGTATGAAACCACATAAGAAAACCGCTCTTTCTACTTCAAAGTCATATGTTGCATGTCAGAGTCTCATCAGGAAAAGAATGCAATACAGATAGTTTAATGAAAAGATTTTCGTTTTTTAATTTTTTTTATTGATTATGAATATTCATGGAGTACAAAGCTGACCATGGACGCAGAAAGCCATTTTCCAAATGAAAATCCAAGAAAACCTCTGGATATTCTTTAAGCTTGTTTTCTGTATGTGAAGAATATACCAAAACAAACAAACGAATGAACAAAAAAGCCTTTAGCAGATGCACCGGAACTTATATATCCAAAGACACCTGCTCTTTAAGTTGTCATTCTAGGAAGCCATTCTAGAGCTGCTATGGCTCGCCACATTTTGGTAATTTTATTCTAGACAACGTCATAAAAGACAGTATGGAACCACATAAGAAAACCGCTCTTTCTACTTCAAAGTCATATGTTGCATGTCAGAGTCTCATCAGGAAAAGAATGCAATACAGATAGTTTAATGAAAAGATTTTCGTTTTTTAATTTTTTTTTATTGATTATGAATATTCATGGGGTACAAAGCTGACCATCACCACATGTGCCCAAGATGTGATGGCCAGATCAATACTATCAGCATGCCCATTACCACAAATTACAATTATTTCCCATATCCCCCACCCAATTAATCCCCAACCTCCTTCACCCTAGCCACTTCCCCACACAGGTGCAACCCTAGTTCTGTTCTCTCCCTCTGACAGTCCAATGCATCACTGTGGTCTTTCTTTCCATCTTTCTTTCTTAGTTCCCACTTATAAGTGAGGACATGAAGTATTTTTCCCTCTGAGCCTGGCTTATTCACTTAACATAATTTTCTCCAAGCTTATCCATGTTGCCACAAATGGCAGAATTTCATTCTCTTTTATGGCCCATTGTATATATACATACCACATTTTCCTTATCCAGTTGTCCATTGACGGAGGTTTAGGTTGGTTCCATATGTAGGCTATTGTAAATAGAGCTGCGATGAACATGGGAGTGCAGGTATCCCTTTGACATGAGATTTCCATTCCTTTGGGTATGTACCTAGAAGTGGGATTGCTGGATCATATGGTAGCTCTATCTGTAGCTGTTTGAGGAATCTCCATACTGTTTTCCATAATGGCTGCACTAAAAAACAGTCCCAACAACATTGTAGGAGGGTTCCCTTCTCTCCACATCCTCCGCAGCATTTGTTATTCTCCCTCTTTTTGATTATAGCCAGGGGTGAGGTGATATTTCATTGTGGTTTTAATTTGCATTTCTCTGATGATTAGTGATGTTGAGCATTTTTTTTAAGTGCCGGTTGGCTGTTTGTATGTCTTCCTTCGATAAATGTCTATTCAGCTTCTTTGCCCATTTTTAATGGTGTTATTTGTTTTTTTACTGTGTAGTTGCTTGAGTTCCTTGTATATTCTGGATATTAATCCCTTCTCAGATGTATAGTTTGAAAAATATTTTCTCCCACTCTGTAGGTTGTCATTTCACTCTGCTGATTGTTTCCTTTGCTGTGCAGAAACTTTTTAGTTTAATATAATCCCATTTATTTATTTTTTCTTTTGTTGCTTGTGCTTTGGGGCTCTTGTTCATAAAGTCCGTGCCCAGTCCTACTTCCTGAAGTGTTTCCCTACATTTTCCCATAGTAGTATTACAGTTTCAGGTCTCTTACTTAGGTCTTTAATTCATTTTGAGTTGATTTTGGTATATGGTGAGCGGTACAGGTCTAGTTTCATTCTTCTGCATATAGATATCCAATTTTCCCAGCACCGTTTATTGAAGAGACAATCTTTTCTCCAATGTATGTTTTTGTTGCCTTTGTCAAATATCAATTGGCTGTAAATCTGTGGCTTGATTTCTGGGTTCTCAATTCTGTTCCAGTGGCCCAACTATCTATTTTTATGCCAGGACCATGCTGTTTTGGTTACTATAGCATAGGCAAGTCAACAGATGTGATATATCACATCAACAAAATCAAGGACAAAAACCATATGTATATCTCAATAGATGCAGAAAAAGCATTTAACAAAAGTCTACATCCCTTCATGAGAAAGACTCTCAGCAAATTAGGTATAGAAGGAAAGTATCTCAATACAATAAAAGCCATCTATGACAAGTTCACTGCCAATATCACCCTGAATAGAGAAAACCTGAAGGCTTTTCCCCTAAGAATGGGAAGAAGACAAGGATGCTCACTCTCACCACTTCTATTTAACATAGTCCTGGAAGTACTAGCCCAAGCAATCTGGCAAGAGAAAGAAATAAAGGACATCCAGATTGGAAAAGACAAAGTCATATTGTCTCTATTTTCAGATGACATGATCCTATATATAGAAAAACTTAAAGACTCTTTCAAAAAACTCTTAGAGGTGGTTAATAATTTCAGTAATGTTGCAGGATACAAAATTAATGCCCCAAAATCAGTTGTGTTTATATTCTCCAGTAACAAACTAACAGAAAGAGAAATCAAGAAAGTAAGCCCATTTACAATAGTGACCAAAAGAATTAAATAACCAGGAATCAATTTAACCAAGAGATGAAAGATCTCTACAGTTAGAACTACAAATTACTACTGAAAGAAATTAAAGAAGACACAAAAAGATGGAAGGACATTCATGCTCTTTGAAAATGTCTATACTACCCAAATCGATCTACAGATTCAATGCAATCCCTATCAAAATACCAATGGCACTCTTCACAGAAGTAGAAAAAACAATCCTAACATTCATATGGAACAAGAAAAGACCCCCAATAGCCAAAGCCATCCTGAGCAAAAAATAAATAAATAAATCCAGAGGCATAACACTACCTGACTTTGAAAAGATTTTCGAGGAGGGATAACAGAGAGGTGTGGGCAGGGTTAAAGGAACAAACATAAGACCAAGAGGTCCACAGAGACTAGAAAAGTGGTGACTGGGAAGCCCCTGGTTGAACACAAGGGGAGGGAATGATATTACTACTAAAAGCCAGAGAGCGATACAACCATGGAGACCTTGCCTCCTCAGAGAAACTGTAGCTTGGGAGGAATTAACTACTGTCTTCTGCCCTCCAATCTTTTGCCAGTGCCTCCCATTGAAAACCAGCTGGCAAGGAAGCCTGAGTGATCCTATCCACAGGGGCCCAAATCAAGGCAGAGATAGTGTCTTTAGAGGGACAAACAGCAAATAACTAGGACACATATCACTTTTGACCCAAAATAACTTGATTTTCCAATTTTCCTACCATCCTAAATTACTGCTCCTTCCAAACACTATACCAACTCTAGTTTGCAGGGAATAAATTCCCACAGATTCAATTGCTTTGTTTTTTAATTCTTTATGTACATTAAGCTGTATCTTCCACAAACTGAACAGAAATATTTTGCTGACTTGTGGTCACAAATCCAAATGAATGATCCATTTTTATAGTCCTAAATGCATTAATCATAAATATTAGACATAAAGTGCTTATACGATAACTGGCATACAGTAAGTGCTTAATAACTGCTTTTGTACTTTTGTTAATTACTGTGGGCCACCGTTCTTGAAGTGAATCATTTCAATGGAAATGAATTAGCATAGTCTAGCATGTCTTGCCCTTCTCAGCCCATCCAAGCATCATCTTTGGAAGGTCGTCCTATACTGGTCTGGCATCCTGGAATGAATATGCACTGCCAGCTTCCGCAATGCTGGGGATGTATGCCATGTTGGGTGAAGCTCTTCCAAGTGCTGGTCATCATAAACAAAGCTGTAACCCATTCATTAAAAAACTGGGGCAATGCACTATCACATAAGGAACCAGGCAGTCAGGGGCTTGGTTCTCATTCCATCTCAGTTTGACCTTGGGCAAGCCTCAGACTCCCTATCTTAAAAATAAGCAAGTTGAAAAAGACCTCTGAATACCAAACTTTTTCATTTAAGTAGAATCATGTTGTTATATACAATACTACATAGACAGAAAGCCAACATATAGGATCAAAGTGCTGGAACTCCTTCACTCCCCACCTTCTATTCACCCCTCACTCAAAATTCCTAAGGAGCATAGAAGGAAAAAACCCAGAAATGGTTGATTCCTAAAGGCCCATTTCCAGTCTAACTTCTTCCAAAATTATTTTTCCCAAATTTTATGGGGGTATAAGAGGAGAAAATGCTTAATTTTGCTCCGATAAAGCATAAAATGTAGCAGCAAACTTTTACAGACTACAGTGCAAATGGTATAATAAGTTCACTGTCCCATAGTGTCTGCTACATAATTGTGTTCATTCCCTCTGTGTATTTTAGTAATGAGAACATAATTGTCAGTGCTTATAATACATATAATCTCATTACTGTCACTCCCATCAGTATGCTGTCACTTCAGCCTATACACAGTGCGTGACACTTTCCTCTCATTGAAATACGTAAACATTCCTCTTCTCCTGCATCCAGATTTCAGTCTAATTTCTAACAGTTACCATGGCTAATCATTGAGAAAATGCCGCCTGCCTTGTTTTTAATATGTTTAATTTACCATTTTTGACACAATGCCAAGAAGTCAGCATTGCATTGATGTTGAATTACCATGTCCACATCATGGTCTTTCTATTAAGATGGTCAAGAATTCAGTTGGAACAGAAACTAATTTAGACATGCAAAGAACTGCATTCCTGACAGCGACTGTGTTTGGAGAACTATAAGGTTACATGAACTATATCATGCCTCAGGTTGGTCATCTATCCCAGGACAGATATGGCCTCTGTTATTCCTCTGGATGTCTTCCACTTCCAGTAATTTTTATTATCTATAAAAGATTCAAGTCACTAAAATTTATCAGAACCTTTTTTTTTTTTTTTTTTTTTTTTTTTTTTTTTTTTTTTTTTTTT
>NW_007728749.1:140636-143308 GCF_000696425.1 Galeopterus variegatus | reverse complement strand
GAGCGCTGCCGCGCTTCCCAAGCGGCGCACTATCCAGTGCGCCACCGGGCCGGCCCCATATCAGAACCTTTTTTTAAGTGTCTGTATTTTTTCACTGTAATAGATGTGCATGGTTTTAAAAGCCAAACAATATTAATAGACTTATAAAAGTACCAGAGTGGTTTGACGTATTCTTCTTCATTAACGCACAGTCTGTCCCCAAATACAATGACTTCAGATTCTCTTAATCAGTTGTTTTGAAATTTACAGATCTTTACATTTCTATATAAATTGCTCTCTTTAAATGTATCCATTTTAGGCATCATCTTGACTTACTGACTGGTAGGTGAGGATATAGCTCCTTCTATCACCCTCTGTCTCTCCTTCCCCAAACTCCAATGACAGTTACATTGCAATTTTCATTAAACAGGAATTCTGCTATGTGTATCAGAGTGTTCTAAGTTCTTCCTTTATGCTCTTAAAATCTTACTTTCTCAGGTCTGTTTAGCCAATTACTTCTCTTCAGAATACCTGCTTTCTAGTTTCCAAATATGTATTTATGTCTATTTTCTAAATATCTGTACAGTAGTTTTTAGTGTATTTTGGGGAGAGAATGAAATTAGATATATATGTTTAGTCTGACCTCTTAACATGAAAATTTCTTACATATCCTTCTTAATCTATACTACAATTACACTGATCAGTCATAATGTACTGCTGATTCTACTTTTTAAATGCCTTTCAAATTCATCCTCTCTTCTCCACGCCTCTGATACCCTCATAGTGCAAGTTTTTTGGTTACATTTTTTTTTCCTTTAAAGTTACGAAAATCTCTTCAGTGGTACATGGGCATGTTTTCTGTTCTCCAGGCTCAGAGATTTGAACCTCATACTGATCAGTTTAACACAAATGTAAGCAAAACAAGCACCACCATCCTTTGTCTGGGTGTTGTGTACGAGTGTATTGGGTGTTATTCACATGGAGTAAATTACATAAAGTCTGACCAAGATTGTGCATTTATTCGTTCCAGAGAATCAATGAACTCTGTGCTGACTGCAGTCAAAGGGAAGTCCTCTAAGGTCGTCAATAAAATGACGATTTCTTACCTGAAGTCTGACATTCTTAAGAGAGCCCCCATTAAGTTTAAAAAATGAACCTTTGGGGTAAGAATATAATGAGATAAGGATTTGAGAAGAAATTGAAAATAAAGGTAGATGTGGTGGCTGTCACATTTAAATGACTGGAAGCAGATAGATGAGAAACCTAAAAGGTTTTAAGAAAGTTATATTAACCAAGCAAAATGCATCTGGTGTATACTAATCTTAGGACTTCTCAAGAATTTAAACAACCTTTGGCCCTCAACCATTCCATAGGCAGGAAACAGGATGAATAAGATTTGCAGTCTACAGGAATGGCAAGCTTCCCAATACCCACTTGTGTTCTTAGTTCATAGGTAACAAAAAGACCCACCGTTGGGTATGATATGGAGACTACAATGCCACACCAGCCAGAGATCCTGAACTTTGAACTCAGTGCAGTGACTGGATGTGATTTCAGGCTGCCTTCATGGAGAAGGGGTAACTATGTTCTCTGGGAAGTTAAAGGAAACAGAGGGATATTTGGTGACCAGAAGGTCAAATGTTGGTGAGGATATATAAAACTCACTGAATATCCATGTGCTGTTGCAATTTTCCAGTCACCTTGTAATTAAGTGAAACTGTGAATATTTCTGGGAGTAGAAGTGACCTGTGTCATTTCCAGGCTGAAGCATTTAAGAACTGGTCCATGGTCTTCTGGTTCTTCCTTCCCTTGTCAAAGCAACTGTGGAAGAATGGGGATTGTATGAATTCCTGAGTCTCTACAGAGAGGAGAGCTGCCCTCAAGAATCGCACAGATGTGCAGCAATTTCTGAGTAAGTAAAAAATAAATTTGTATGTGTTAAGCCATCAGGATTTGGGGATTGCCTGTTATCACAAAATGGCTTACTGATGAGGTACATTTCAGCTTTATATAAAACTCTATAATAGTCAGAGATATCAAAAAATGGCACAATGTCACAGGAAGTAATCAGTTTTCCATCACTGTAGATATTTAATCGGGAAAGATAAATAATAGTCGTAGAAATGGGCATCCACTCATCATACAAAGAATTGAATTAAAGAGCTTCTAAGTTCCTAATTTTAATATCTTTTGAAACCCCATGCTTCTACTAGAATACCATTTAAAGCTCAGGATCTTCTAACACTTTGTCATTTTAATATGATGATTTTAATTCTGTAAGAAGAACATAAATTTGATGGATAGATATAGATTCCCTGAAGTTCAGCTGCAGGCTGTGGAGAGTTAAGGCAGAGTTTCTGAAATAGGTATTTAAAGACAAGAGAACACTTGATGGTAAAGATAAGAGAGGGTAGATATGGTATGAAGGAAAGCACAGCTGAAGAAATGATCAAGGAAGACAAAACAGATTAGAGAAGGTAGATGGGAGAGAAAGATTGGGGATCAGGAAATGATATGAGCCAGGAAAGTTAAGTAAATTGGTTACTCAAAGACATTAAGAATAAGGAAGAAGCTGGAATTAAATCAATGAGCTAGAGAATACTATGGTAGACTGTTCAATGGATTAGCAACTGAGCCAATATCATGTTTAAGAAATAGTAACCTAAGTTACTTGAAAATTGCTTGGAACAGGG
>NW_007728749.1:131527-139589 GCF_000696425.1 Galeopterus variegatus | reverse complement strand
GGGACAAAGAGTTCAACTTGGATATTACACTGTTGTATCCATTTGGATGATGAAATATTTGATAGGCATTAAAAGCTGGAAATCCAGAATTCTGAAATTCTTGATACCAGCCTCCTACATGCACCTACAAATTTATCTGTCACTCTTTCCTTTTACTTACTAAATATCTCTCCTGAATTCATTCTCTTCCCTCTAAATCACCACTAATAGTGTAGTCCAGTTGAAAA
This sequence comes from Galeopterus variegatus, assembly GCF_000696425.1. Lineage (NCBI taxonomy): Eukaryota > Metazoa > Chordata > Mammalia > Dermoptera > Cynocephalidae > Galeopterus > Galeopterus variegatus. The sequence continues at coordinate 139,362 of NW_007728749.1, read as the reverse complement.
TCATTTCTAGCATGAATTAACAAAATAACCTCCTAACACGTCTTTCTGAAACCATTTTAGTAATTTGTAATTGTTTAATGGACTTATAGCCTGCTTCATCCCTCTAGAATGTAAGCGACTTAAGGACAGAAATGCTGTCCCTCTTCATTGCCATTATACTCCCATCACCCAGAAACAGTCCCTGAAACACAAGGAATGATCAGTAATTATTTGTTAACTGGTTGACTGATTAAAACATTCTTTCTTCCCCTCTGTCACCTCATCTTTCTTTTTTAAGTTCTTTTTTTTTTTTAATTTTATTTTGTCGATATACAATGTGGTTGATTATTGTGGCCCATTACCGAAACCTCCCTCCCTCCTCCCTCTCTCCCCTCCCACCCAACAATGTCCTTTCTGTTCGCTTGTCATGCCAACTTCAAGGAACTGTAATTGTTATGTCTTCTTCCCCCCCGCCCCCGGTTTTTTTTTTGTGTGTGTGTGTGTGTGTGTGTGTGTGTGAATTATTTTTCTTAGCTCCCACAAATAAGTGAGAACATGTGGTATTTCTCTTTCTGTGCCTGACTTGTTTCACTTAACATAATTCTCTCTAGGTCCACCCATGTCATTGCAAATGGCAGTATTTCATTCTTTTTTATAGTTGAGTAGTATTCCATTGTGTAGATATACCACATTTTCCGTATCCACTCATCCAGTGATGGACATTTGGGCTGATTCCAACTCCTGGCTATTGTAAATAGTGCTGCGATGAACATTGGGGAACAGGTATACCTTCCACTTGATGATTTCCATTCCTCTGGGTATATTCCCAGCAGTGGGATAGCTGGGTCATATTTTTTTTTAATCAAACCATCATCTTCATCTCATTGTTAGAACTTATGATACTTGCATATTTTTTTTTGTAGACATTTATGTAAAAATAATTCTAGATTGACATAAAAGTAGAAAAATAGCTCAAAGAACTCCCATATATACTTCAACCAGCTTGCTGAACTGTTAAACTTTCCCCACTTGATTATAATTTCTCTCTCTATATATATATATGCATATTGTTATTTTTCTTTTGTATAAACTACTTGAGTGTAAGTTGCAAACATGATGCCACTTTATTCCTAAACACTTGTATATTTTCTAAGAACAGAGAAATGTTCTCACATAATTAGAGTTAATGGATCAAAATCAGGAAATTGACTTTAATATGACAGAATTATTTGCAGACGTTATTTGTATTTCACCAATTTCCCAATAATTTCCTTTGTATCAAAAAAAAAAAAATCTGATTCAAAACCCAACCCAAGATCACTTATTGCTTCTTGTCAAATATTTTTGTCTCTTTTAATCTGGAATAGTTACCTGGTTTGTCTTTGTCTTTTGCAACTTTGATATTTCTGAAGACTACTAACCAGTTCATAACAGTTGCTTTTATGTGTCAAGTTGACTGGCCCATGGAATGCCCAGATATCTTGTTCAACATTATTTCTGGGTGTGTCTGTAAGGATATTTCTGGAAGAGATTAGCATTTGAATTGATGGGGAAAGTAGATGGTCCTCGGGCCGGCCCGGTGGCGCACTGGATAGTGCTCCGCTTGGGAAGCNAAAAAAAAAAAAAAAAAGAAAGTAGATGGTCCTCCACAACATGGGTGGGCATCATCCAATTTGTTGAGAGCTTGAATGGAACAAAAAGATGGAAGGAGGTTGAATTCACTCTCCCTTTGATTGACTACTTGAGCTGGGACATTGGTCATCTTCTGCCCTTGGTGTTCCTGATTCTGAGGCCTGGCACCAGAATCTCTATCAGCAGCCTCTCAGCTCTATCATCAGCCTTAGAACTACACCAACGTATTTCCTTGGTCACCAGCTTGCAGATGGCAGATCATGAGACTTCTCAGCCTCCATGATCATGTGAACCAGTGAGCCAATTCTTAGTAATGAATCCCTTTCTGTGTGTCTTCGTGTTTGTGTGTGTATGTATCTCCTATTAGTTCTGTTTCTCTGGAGAATCCTGACTAATACACAGTTATTTTGTTAAATGTCTCCCAGTTTGGGCTTTGTCTTATGGAAACATAAGATTGTGTTTCCTTGTGTTCATATTCAGGTTCATTCTGAGCAGGAATACCAAAGAAGTGATATTTTTCCTTCTTAGTGCATGAGGGTACTTCAAAAAGTTCATGGAAAGACTTGTATTGCCTTTTAATTCTATTTTTCCATGAACTTTTTGAAGCACCTTCATATTGTATCAGGAGACACATGATACTGGTTTTTCCAATTATTGAAATTAACTTTGATCATTTGGTTAAGGTGGTACAGTTGCAATTCTAAATTTGTGTGATGAGTGCATTAATATGTGTGTCCCCCACTATATACAAATTTGCCAACAGAGTAGATAGATCTCAAATGTTCTCACTACACACAGACACACACATACACAAAGTAAGTGAAGTGATAAATGTTAGCTTGTAAAAAAGAAAGAAACATAGAAGATCATAAGAGACATGAGGGACAGAGAAAAAAATAACATACTAAATGGAAGGGAGAGAGAAAACGGAACAGAAACAATATTTGAAAATATAATGGCTGAGAAGAGGTTGGACTTATATCTTATGCCATCTACAAAAATTAGCTCAAAATATGTTAAAGACCTAAATGTAAGAGCTAGAACTACAAAACTTAGAGAAAACATAAGGAAAAAACTTCATAACCTTGGATTGGCAGTGACTTCCTGGATATGACACCAAAGGAACAATAAAAGAATAAATAGATTGTAGAGCTAGAGCTGGGTCTGGTGCTCACAGACCCCTCAAGCCCATTCACAATCCTTCACACACAGGTCTATGAGCCAGGTAGTACAAAGAGAAACTCAGAAACTCAACTGCTACCAGAAAAGTCCAAAGAAAAACTGAGCAGCTGCCAGCAGAGTAAACATGCTCTATTTTTTGACACAAGCTCTCTGCCAGCCAGCCTGCTTCACAAACTCAAGAACACACAAAAGCAACAAAACTAAAAAGATACATTGGTGCACATGCACACTAACTGCACCCACACACAACTTGTTTACAAGAAATGTGCTGCTCGACCCCCAACCAGACCTGAGCCAAGGGATCCTGATTAAATTATCCTATTTTCCCCACATAGATAAATGGGACTTCATGAAAATTTTAAACTTTTGTGTGTCAGAGAACACCATCAACATAGTGAAAAAGCAACTCATGGAATGAGAGAAAATATTTGCAAGTCATGTATCTAATAAGGGATTGATACCCAGAATATATGAATAATTCCTACAACTCAACAACAACAATAAAAGAACCCAACAACAAAAGAACCCAACAACTGATTTAAAGGAGGAATTGGTAACAGGACATGAAAATCGACTACACTGTATATTGATAAATTAAAATAAAAAATAAATAAAACTTAAAAAAATAAAAACTGGCTCAAGAAATGAATAAACATTACTAAGAAGATATACAACTGCCTATAAGTACATGAAAAAATGCTCAACATCATTAATGACTAGGGAAATGTAAACCAAAACCACATTGACATACCATGGGTTAAAGAAGAAATCAAAACAAAAATTGAAATATATTGTAAATGAATGATAATAAAAATGAGACATAAAATTTCAGAATGCAGTTAACTGAAACATATAAGTAAATGTACAACTTTAATGCATATAATAGAATTAAAAAATGCTTCCGTGTCAAAAAAAATAGCTTTGTGAATAAACAAAAAATTAAAAATTAAAATAAAAGCAGTAATAGATTCTGAATGATAATAAAAATGAGACATAAAATTTCAGAATGCAGTTAACTGAAACATATAAGTAAATGTACAACTTTAAATGCATATAATAGAATTAAAAAATGCTTCCGTGTCAAAAAAAAATAGCTTTGTGAATAAACAAAAAATTAAAAATTAAAATAAAAGCAGTAATAGATTGTGAATATAAAAAAATAAAAAATTAAAATAAAAGTAGTAAACTATTTTTTTGAAACAATTGAGGAAATTGGAAAGTGGACAGTACATAATATGTAAAATAAGCATATCATTTTATCAGTGTTAGGTGTCCTGGGTGTAAAAATGATACCATGGTTGTGGAGGAGGATGTTCTCATTTTACACAAATGCATGCTGAAGATTTAAGAGTAAAGTGTCATGATGTCTATCGCTTACTGCCAAATGAACCAAATGGGGGAAAAAAAAGAGACAAATATATGTGTGGGTGTGTATGAGGATGTATAAAAAGAGAAAAGGGATCAAGGAATGGAGATAAGTAAATGAGGCAAAGTATTAATTGATAGCTTAAGGCAAAGGGAACGGCGTTTATTGTACTATTCTTTCAAACTTAAAAAGGCTTTGAATTTTTTTTTTTAATTTAGGGAAATTTTTTATAATCAAATAATTTAGAAATATGTCCAGACCCCACCCCAGAACCCTGGATCCAATGGCCTGCTGTGAAACTCTAAGCATCAGTTTTCTTTTGTTTTTCCCTTTTTATTGTATAAATATAAAATGTACTATATGATGCTTTGATATACATAGTGAGAAGATTCCTATGGGTGAGCAGTTTAATGTATCCATTATCTCACGTAGTTACCTTTTTCTAGGTGTGAAAAGAGCACCTAGAGTCTACTTTCTTAGAACATTTCCAGTATACAATACAATATTATTAACTACAGTCCTCTATTGTACTTTAGATCTCTAGATTTATTCACCCCACATAATTGCAATATTAACATCTTCTAATATGCAGTCTGGGATGAAAACCACTAATGTAGGAGAAAGAAAAAGTGTATCCGAATCAAAGAGATTTCAATTGTTTCTGCCACTCATCTTCTGCAACCTCTTTCAAGTTGTTTATTTCTCTAAGCCTTAGTTTGTAAAGTGTGAATAATACTACCAATATCATAGTGTTATTATTAAATTAGGTCATTACTGAAGAATGCAAGAACAGCACAAGACACGTTGCTGTTTCTGATATTGCCCTACCTACGTGAACAGGTGTTGAGAAGACAAGATATGAAATGGGAGAGAGCATGGACTAAGAAAAATGCAACAACCAAGAATGAGTTGCAACCTGAGATACAAGGAGGGATGGCAACACATGGCAGTAACTATGTCTGTTGTCAGCAGGTGACAGCAGTAGCAGTTTGAGCTGCTAGTAATAAAATCAACATTTCCAAAAGTTTTTGTTTTTGCCTTGTTCACATAACATATGTTCTATTGGTTGCCAATTACTTTATATTTTTTAATTCTGGTATGTGCTATAGTATTAACCTCATACATTAAAATGCGTAACAATGAAAATTTTAAATGTTTCATGTATCTAAACAAAGTTCACAAACTCTAGCAATACATTTACCATACTTTGAGAAACTTGATAATTTGTGCCCTATTAAAAAACTGAAAAAAAAGTTAAACCAAAACAAACCCCTTAATGGCTTTAATGGTGTGAGTTGGGAGATGACAGTTGTCACCTTCCTCCAAAGCTGCTGACAGTAGGGTAAGAGAGGGTAGAAGGAGGAGCTGGCCAATACTGACGGAGTGACTGCATCACATCAGGCCCTAGATTGATTTTACAAGCATTTAACGTTTCACTTCACAAACGTTATTTAAATTTTATCTAAGTTAAAACATAATTAATTTTTTCACAGCATGCCTGAAAAGTAATTATTTCCATATCACAAATGTAAAAACTGAGAAAAAATAATGTCCCCACATTCACACAGATTAAAAACCTTAAAAAAAATAATGTCCCGAAGTTCACATAGATGGTACACAGAAGTAGAATTTGATCCCCTTGTTTGTATAATTTCAGGGCTCAAGCTGTTAGTCACCATAATTCATTGCTTCCCATAGCATGAAATTTCAAGTCCTTTTGATCTTGTTCACTCACAATTAGTCAATCTTCTGGGTAGCAGACAGTCTCTAAAACTACATTCTTGAATCACCATCATTCAGATCATAGGATACTTTTTAATAAATGAGAGAAATGTGCCCCGTAACAGAACAGGAGACAACTCATGCACATACATAGTAATTAATCTGGAAGAAAACACCTTATGTCTCTAAAACTACATTCTTGAATCACCATCATTCAGATCATAGGATACTTTTTAATAAATGAGAGAAATGTGCCCCATAACAGAACAGGAGACAACTCATGCACATACATAGTAATTAATCTGGAAGAAAACACCTTATTACTATAGTGCCAGAGGAGAAAGTCAATCAGCTTAAACAAGAGATTAGATACTTTGCCTTCAGGTTTATACAAATAGACAAACAACTTTAGGTTTTATAACATCAAGTATTCATTCATTAATACATCTATTAATTTATTAATCTACTTTTACACATATGTGTGTATGCATATATTCATTTAATTATTTATACATTCACTTATTTATCCTTTTATTCATTAATCCATTCATTTCTCCAATCACTTATGTAATCTTTCAGTCAAAAAATATTTATTACATTCTTATTATGGGACAAATACTTTTCTAGAAGCTGGGATGAAGAATTAAACACCATAGACCATTACCTCGGCCCTCTTGGAGCTTGGCTATACAGGGAAAGACAGACAATAAATAACAATCACCAAAAAATAATATATATGTAAAATATATAGCAGATTAATTAGTGATTAGTGCAAGGAGGGGGGAAAAGCAAGAAAGTGGAATAGCAAACGTTACATAGGAGCAAGGTGGCAAAAATTTAGTTAGGTAGTTAGAGAAGTCTCACTGAAAAGGTGAATTTTTAGGAGACTTTTTAATCAAGGACTAAAGGGAGAAAAGGGAGGCAAATTAAAATGCACACATATTCATCTGTTTACCCATACACATATGTGCATATTCACATGCAACATGTGTGTAGGTATACACATATGCACGTATGTGTGTACATATATCAGTGTATCCCCTTCATCACTGCAATATGTGTATATGTATACACATATGCACATTTATATGTGCGTATATATATACATATTATACATATCATGTATCCTCTTCATCACTGAGACTGTGTTGCTACCACAAAAAAAAAGTCAGCTGAATTCAATAGTGCTTAGTGACATTGTTGTCACTGAGACAGGCTCCTTATCTGTAGAGGACCAGTAAGAGTTTATAGACTAGAACTGACCACATATCAAGTAGCACTGACTTAAGGCATTGGAGGTTAAAGTAAAGTTTTGGGGTTTTACACCAAGTAAAATGGGGAAAAATTGAAGGATTTGGGGCGGAGGAATGACATGATTTAATTTATCTCTTAAAAGTTTTACTTTCACTTCAAAAATTTGTGTTTCCTGAGATGCAAAGAAAAAGGATCTTTGTTCCATCACCATATCTTTCTGAATATCTTATTAACTGGAGACCCTTCCTCCTTACTCAAGGGACACAGGACTCTGAACCATGTGTCATATTTCAAAGCCTAGCTTGGTGGTGCATAGACAAGTCTGGTTAAGAAACTGAAACAATAAAAAGACTAATAACCCGATTAAAAAATGGGCAAAAGGAGCTGAATAGGCATTTCTCAAAGGAAGATATACAAATGGTTAACAGACACATGAAAAAATGCTCAACATCACTCAGCATTGGGGAAATGCAAACCAAAACCACCTGGAGATATCATCTCACCCCAGTTAGACAGGCTATTAGCATCTGTTTACCCATACACATATGTGCATATTCACATGCAACATGTGTGTAGGTATACACATATGCACGTATGTGTGTATATATATCAGTTTATCCCCTTCATCACTGCAATATATGTATATGTATACACATATGCACATTTATATGTGCGTATATATATACATATTATACATATC